>NC_057390.1:21590887-21890887 GCF_019320065.1 Cervus canadensis | reverse complement strand
GGTTTTATAAATTAATGATTGCACATGGAAAGAGAAAAGTAATTTTAAACACATGCTGATTGCATTTCCTTTTGGGGGTGTTTACTCACCAGCATGACTTGAGTTCTGTGTATGTAAACTGTGAATAATAACTATTTCTACACCCTAAATCCTTTACAGACAGGGAGCAGCTCATTGTCCTCTGAGTTTACTCAAACACAGGAACAAACTGAATCTAAACAGCACAACTGTTTCATTTGCCAAAAATACTCAGCACTGTCCAGGCATTGTGCAGAGCCTGATGCTGGGTTTAGGAAACGAGAGATAAAAGACAGTCACTGATTCCAAAAAAAAAAAAAACAATTCATCAGAGTTATTATTTGCATATGGTATAATTAGAGTGTAAAGTAGATCACAAAACACTCTATGAGGTCACAGAATATGGGACTCACTCAACCTTGAGGTATAGTTGGAGGGAAGGAAGAAAGTTAGGGAAAACATCCTATTATCAATAGGGTCCCTGTTTTCTGTTGCTATAATTTTGCTCTGTAGATTGCATTGATACCCATAAAACAAAGAGCCATACAAAATTGTTGACTTATAAAACATGGGCGCCTTTTTATGTAGTAAGAGTTCAGAGAAACAATCAAAGCTTTCACACTAGTAAAAATAATCAAGAAAGGTCCTATGGAAAACAGAGGTCTTGAAGCACAACTTCCCACCACCCCATTTAAAACAGCGGTGAGTCCCTCCAAGCAGTGCCCCTGTGGCTAAAATGTTTTAATTGTGATCATTTTCTGGCTCTCAACTTTTCAGCAGAGCAACTGTGATGCTGAACAGAATTAGGCTTCTTTTGTCCACTTATTTTATTATCCCTCCTGGCCATTACATTAGCAGGGTTACTTCAGTTGCCTTTATTGATACATGCTCGTTCGTGGTACTTCCATTTAACTAATTTCAGTATGATACTGAAAGCTACAAGCTAATCTTTTGGATTATTCATAAATAGCTGGACAGCTGCACTTGCCACCCTTATGGACATTCAAATGCAGATGCATCAGTCGAGGGTACTTCAACTCAGAAGGAAATTAAAAGCAAGTTAGTCTCACTAGTTCTCTGTCTCCAGAGTGGAGGCAGGTAAGGTAGGAGAATCCAGGTCCTTTTTAGAATCCTAAATGTCTATAACTGCCTCCTCTCTGGAAGAAGGATCCAGAGACAACAAGGTCTGTATATAGAAACCAGATTATTCTCAAGTTCCTTTGTGTTCTAGAACTTCCCTGTGCCTGAGCAGGTATGTGGTTCCTGTTTGCATTTCCAAATGATTTTCCAAACCTGCATTTCAGTTTCTTATGGACCACAAAACTAACCCTTGAAACCACAGATGTTTGCAGAACAGAGAATCTAGATGGCATATAGTGCTGCCAAACTTCTCTCCTCTCTGGAGCCTGGGAGTGCCATGTAACTACACAAGGGCTGCATAGACCCAGCAAGGCTAAATTTGAGTAATTATGTTAAACCAGCCCTCGCCCTGCCGATCACACAGCAGGCTCCCCTGTGCTTGTAAAGAACTGTCATAGCGAGGCCTGACTTTCGAGGGGAAACTATAAAACCAACTGTCATCTCAGGTATTTTAAAACAGGTTGAGTTGGCCAGAATAATTGGAAGTGAAGTTGGCTTATGAATACATCATAAGCCTCTGTGGAAAGGAAAGTATTGTTTATCATCTTATTTACTTCTTTGCTGAGTGAGTGGAGCTTACCGATTATGTAAAAGCATCAGGATAGCCTGCAGAGCATAGTATAAATAGAGCAATTCTAACACTGAGGCTTACCATTCAAGTGGTAAGCGTACTTGTCTAGGTCTAGCAGCTCATAAGATTACACCAGAAGAATCTGTTCATCCCAATGAGGCTAAGGTAAAGTGTGATGCTTGAGGAGTGGTGTCACCGAGAGGCGTCCTTGGGAGGGGCTGTCACCTCCCCACCCTGTCTCCATCAGCCACCCCACGCCCTGACCAAAATACTGCCTAAAAAAAAATTAAGGGTTTGATGGCTAAAGGCAAATACAGCTTGGAGATAAGTCCCGTATTCCAACCTGACTCTCATGTGGAGCCCTTATATAGAAATCACCATATCTTTCACTGGGTGTAAGAGAGATTCTGCATGATTCTTTACCAGCTTTGACTGTTTCCCATGCCTAGTACCCCTTTCTTTTTTTTAAATTTTATTTCTTGTATTATTGATTTATTTAGTTTTGGCTGCACTTGGCCTTTGTTGCCGTGCACCGGCTTTCTCTAGTTGTGGTGCGAGGTCTTTCATTGTGGTGGCTTCTCTCGTTGCAGAGCACAGACTCTAGGGCACTCAGGCTTCAGTAGCTGTGGCATAAGTCTTAGTTGCCCCGGGGCATGTGGAGTCTTCCTGGACCAGGCATCAAATCCATGTCCCCTGCATTGGCAGGTGGATTCTTAACCACTGGACCATTAGGGAACTCCTACCCCCTTTTTTTTTGTTTAAAGAAAAATGGAAGAAGAAAAAAAAAATGAAGCAAATGCCTAATATAAGATTATTAGGAGCTATCAACTTGGCAAAAAGAGCTACTAGTTGTTGAGGGTTTACTAAGTGCCAGGCACTATTTAAACTCCATTACATATATTTTTTCTCATTTACTATTCAAATACAATTTGAGATATTTATTATTCATGCTATACAAATGAGGATCCTGAGGCTTAGCATGGTGGCTTGCTCAGTCACACAACTAACAACAATTAAAACTACTCTGTGCTCTTTTCTCTAAACCCTGTTGCCAGCAGATATATTCCTTGGTGTCTCTTAGAAAAAGAGATATAGCGGGATACAGTTGCAAGTCCCATGGTTATCTACTCAAAACCTGACTTCAACACCTCAGGGAAGCTGTTGTATTAAATGGGAAAACTGGAAATTATAGACCCGAGTTGTAGTTCCCTGAAATTGGTCAAATATGAACTTCAGTTTCATCTTTGGGAGAAGATGGAGTAATATACTTGCCTTACAGAATTGTAAGAATTAAACAAATAGTTCTTAGCCCTGCAGTGACTCAGAATCATTGTGGGGCTTTAAAAAAACAAAACTACACTTGCCAAATGCTAACCCAAAGCCTAAGCAATTGTATTCTTTTGTGGGTAGTGGTCTGGAAAACTTAGGCAATCTGTATTTTCCACTTCCACGAGTGATTGGGGTGCGTGGCCATGGCTGGTAGTCAGTCATTGGATTGGAAGAGGTATGTGAACTTCCTACTACCCAGCACAGTGTTAAGAAAATACTAAAATATTCTTATTCTCCAGCTATGACTTCTTTGTCACCTTCATGGGATTCTGCTTTCTTTCTCATAAAGCGATGGAGTTTTAGCTCCTGGTATTTTATGATTCTCAATAGTGAAGTTAATAAATTAGGGACTTTTAAGAAGGTCTGATTCCCAGAAAATCCAGGAGAGACAAGATAACCCTTTGGCTTCTCTGACTCTGTTTCTTGAAACTTTTTCATTAATGGATCCTCAGTCCTTTCAAACCCCCTGCGGAACCCCACCCAGCCTCTCGGAGACAGCCTCCTCCCCTTCAAGCTTATACTTTCTCCATTCAGTTAAAAGTGTTAAGGTACTATGTCCTCAGTTAAAATGACTCCATCTCACCAGACAATTAGCTATCATTTCTCTCTCAAATCATATTATGTTTGAGTCCATAACAAAGTGAAAAATTTAGGCACTTTAATATCTTTGTGGTGGATGTATTTGTGGCCAAACTATGATGGGCTCACAACTGCTTAGTTGGTTACCTGTGTAATTTCTGGGCAAGACCCACTCTGATTCGTGGAGGCTCATTCATGTTTTGTCTCTGATGGTGACATAGAGGGAGCAAACATCTTGTTCAGCCTTACCCACTCCTCCTATTATAAATTAGGATATGCTCACTTCTAATACACTGACAACCCAACAGATTAGGAAAAAAACTGTTGTTATGATTAAAGTATTTACTTCATTGAAATGAATCAAACAGGTATTTAATTAATTATTTGTATCCATAACCTGCTGTTTGCTGTTTGCTTTCCCAGGGCCAACATATAGTATATTAGACATTGCAATGTAGTGGTCAGTAAAGCACCAGAGACTAGATGCACATGGGCTTTTTTTCCTCCAGTAAGTTCCAAAACCTAGGGAGAAAGAGAGAAAAGATAGGGATACAAAGATTATATAGTATATGGGGTTTTAATTCCCCCCTTTAGAAAATAAAGCATTCAAATAGCAATGACTAGTACTAAAGATCACTCAGGCATTCTCTTTAAAAAAAAAATGTTATTTTTTTTAAACTATTAAGAAGAAAGGGAGCTATTCCTGTGCCCTTTCCTTCCTCCATCCAGGCTGAGCCCGTTGGAATCCTGCACCTTTCTGTAACCATCAGGCAGCCTGTCAGGGGAGGATGAACAAAGACAGGGCTGGCTGGGAAGAGTGAGATGAATGCAAAGAGCTCTAAACCAAGCAGAGTTTTCACCGCCCCCACATCCATGCCCTAAAATAGATGCAGAATTGCACATGCTTCTAGTTCATTGGCCAGGTTCAGAGTTAGCAGAAATTAATAGCTGAGTGCCTTTTTCTTAATGGAAGTACTGCTTTGTCAGAGAAAGGAATCGGAAGAGCCCTGAGGTTCAACCAGTCTCCAGATTAGCCGGCTAGTTGGCCAGCACGTGACAAGCCAAAGGCACCAAGACCTGTGTCCAGTGGGCTGCCCGGCTGGGGACCTTCCAACGAGCACCTCAGCAATGATGGCAAAGCGTCAAGCATATGCCAGACTCGCTTGAGACCTCCTTTAGAAATGATGCTCTTCCCTCTTTCAGGAGGTGAAGAGCCAAGGTGAAGGAGGTGTTTCGGCTATCAGAGTTGATACTCCCTTGGAAGCTCTGATGACATAAATTCTTTTTTCTTCACAGAACCCCTTCTTTCTTACCTTCCTTTCCCTCTTATCTTCTTCTTCCGTCTGCTGTTTCTCCTCCTCCCTTGTCTTTTCCCCCTCCTTTGTCTGTATTTCTCTTTTTTTTTCTTCAAAGAAACATCTAAGTCATAGCCACAGTTATTCTTTCTCAAGACCGTTGCCAGCCAGTTGCAAGGCTACAGATTCAGAGATACAAGAAAGTTGGCCTCATTTGCCTGTGATGAAAAAAAGAAACATAAGGAATCTATGTCTGTCAAACAAAATAAAAACAATCTTATTTGCTAGGTGCAATTTCAGTCAAATTCTGCCTAACCAAACTCTGACAGAAAGACATGTTGATTTTTTAAAAGCTATCCTACTCTAGGCAAGATGTACAGGGGCGAAATCACAATTTTCAAACCACCTCATAGATGGGCAACTAAATTCTAATCACAACTCTGTTATGGACATTATAATGCCAATTAAGATACTGATTTGACTCCTTTAGGACTCTTTCTAAAACTTAAGTATCACTGCTATAAGCTGAAGTGATTTTAGAAGACCGTCACTTGTTAGGTAGGCTAACAGTTTATTAGAATGGAAAGCCAAAGGGAGAAAAATGCCTGGAATTTGAGGTGGTTTTAGGTCTTTTTTAAAATGTTGGTATGTTTTGTTATATCTGAAAGTATCAGTGAGGGAGACTCTAAGAGTGTATTATTTCAACTCCATTTCTGTTTCTTCTGCTTTGGTATATTCTGCCAACACTGAATTGGACAGAGAATTTCTAACATCTCCTGTGACCTCTTATGGGTTGATGAGAGATTGAAGAGAACACGACCAATATTTTGCAATGTTTGGAAACAATTTCCTGCTAGCCACAGCACACTTTGTCATGTGCTGACAGTACGGGATGAGGCAATGGCCATGATCACTCCTCGGAAGCATCAGCCAGTTTCTGAATTTTAATCCCGTGCAGGAAGCCTGCAAGGTCAATGACGGCTGCCCTTCATTTTCTCTTTCTCATTGTTCTCTGCTGTTACTGCTTTGTGGATACACACATATCAGGATTCACCTTCACTACACAATCCTTCTCCTGCATCCAGGTTGACAAGGCCACATAGATGGAGTTCCCCCAAACTAGGGGAATCCTGCATGCTCTCGTCTCTCCTTAACTTCTCCCACCAAGATTTTTATGAATATTGTGATTATATCAGACCAAGGAGGCCAGTTGAGGGTTGCAAGGAAACATAAGACTTGATTTTGGTAGCTATAAAAGGAAAGGCCAGTTTCCTCTGCTGCTCTAGCAAATCTTGCTTTCGAAGTCACAACTTTAGTGTTAGTTAAAAAAAAAAAAAGCACCGGGGGTAACTCCATGCCACAAAAGCTGGGCATGAAGCCAGGATGCTGCACTCCTAGCCAAGATTCCACTGGTCAGCATTTTTCATCCAAAGATGAGGGTGTCCCGCTGAAACCTAAGAGAGAAGAAACAAGGTTACCAATCTCTGCACACAAGGAAGTTAATTGGCTTTTCCTCCCAGAAGAATGTGTTCATCTTTTATAAGGCATTAGAGGCCTTGGATAAATGTAATCATCCGTAAAATCAGAAAAGTACATAGACTAAGGCCTACATGTGCTTCCTCCTTTCCCGCTTCTGCTCCATATACATCAAATTAAGTCAACACGGGGAGGAAGGTGGGAGGGGGGTTCAGGATGGGGAACACATGTAAATCCATTGCTGATTCATATCAATGTATGGCACAAACCATTACAATATTGTAAAGTAATTAGCCTCCAACTAATATAAATAAAAGAAAAAAGAAATTCAGTCAACAAAAATGTATCATGCTAATTATAGCCTACTTGGTCATACCAAATTTGTTTTCAATCTTTCTAGTTGCTAATTCTTTATTCAAAAATGTTTTGTTTAATGTATTGTCATTCCCTTTTTCACAATGCAAAAATTACCCACTGTTTGCCCTGAGTTTATCAAAACAAAACACAGCCAGCAGTGGAAAATAGGGCATTTTTAAAAAATGTAAGCCTAGTAGTCCAGTGTACTAATAGGTAGCAGAGAGAGGAAATATTGATAAAGTGAAATTTAGAACCAAAGTGTTTACTAATTGCAGTTTTCATTAATAACACTGTCAGAGATAAAAAGATCTTCAAGTTAACTCCAAGTAGTTGAAATAGAATCTCTCATGACATTCTGCAGGCTGTGTCCCTTTGCTGAACCACTGAGATTAGTTCTTTCTTTCCTCTTAATATTGGCCTGTAGGCCTATATGTAAAGACATGCCTTCATGCAACCTGTTCATCACATGTTGACTTATTTCAGAATACAGCATTATTCTATTAGGTCAAGTATAAATTAAATGTATGGTTACTTAATATTTTTCATTTCTTAACCCCATTTATGTCGCTATGCAGGTAAAACTTAGATGGGCTTATTTGTTAAGTTACATAACTGTAGGAAATGAGCATGGGGTGTGTGTGTGTGTGTGTGTGTGTGTGAATTTCATGATTAAAATCATGAAACTTGTCATTTCACAGACCAACAGATGGGATCATGTTAGCTAAACCTTGTCTTGTTGCTCTGATGAACTGGTTTCTGTACATAGTCTAGAACAGAGGTTGGGATCACAGTTCACTCTACAATGAGAAGAATCCTCTGAGCTCAGAACACCACCAAGAGCAACATTAAATGACTTCCTGAAAGATGACCTCTAGTTACCTAAACGGGAAGAACTTGAGGGCAGGAAAGAGAAGCATCTGCAGGATCATATAAGACAGAGGAGAAGCCTGATAGAGGCTGAAGCCCAAAGGAGAGGCACAGGTAAGAAATGACGTAGACTAGGAAGGCTTATCTGTCAACCCACAGTCACCCGTTAACACCTAAATGCAGTTTACCTTGTCAGCTGGCATACTAGAGCAGAGCAGTTTGGTAGGATCATGAAAAACAAGAGCGCTCCACTTGGATTTGGAACAGGAAGCTGGGGCATAGGATTGGATTTTGTCTTTTGAAGACAAAAATAAGAACTATTTTTGAGCTAACATCTATTGAGCTCCTTCTGTGTGCCATTTCTTATAAATGCTTTAGCAGGGCAAGAGAGGGCAAGAATTGAAGAAGTCATATGGATTAGCATCCCCCTAAAAAGTAGGAAGATATTTCTAATGCATTATAAAACTCATTAGACCCTATTTTGCCTTACAGTGTCTCTGAATTTGAAGGTAGAGTCTGGTCCATAAGCCTCTGCTCCATAAGAATTGATCCTGTTAACCCATAAACAAATCCATAGAAACAAAAGTCAGGAGAACAAAACTTAAGTAGCAGTCTGCCCTGTGTTTCCTGGAGAGGAAAGTGACCTGAGTGACCTCTGAGTTCTCCTATCCTGCAAAAGTCACATCACTGGAGTGGTCCTGGGTGGGTTTCTGTAATGATCAGGTTCTTGGGATGTCCTTAGAAGCAGATGGTGTGACCCTAGACCACCAAAGTAGGAGGAGCCTCTGAAGGTGGTGTCCTACTTGGGGTGAGAGTCTGTCCCCACACACCCCTCCTTTTATGCACTAATTGCCCACTCAAATGCAAACCATCTGTTAATCCTCTGAATGCTGGCCTGGAAGTTGCCTATAAGATACTGATATGTGACTTGAGTTAACATAATGTACAAGTAAGTGATTTGCTAAGTAGCTTCTGGACCCCTCACCTTGAAAGCATAAAGGACATCGGATATAGTTAGGAAGAGCTGAGGAGGTGAGGACAAGTCCCAACATGGCTCACTTATCTGGAGGGAGTTGCTTTTGTTTCCTGCTCCTCTGGGCCTTGGATTATCAAGGAAGCACCCTGAGGATACCTGGAAGGTGAGGAAGGAGTTGGGAAAAGCAGACTTCAGGGACAATGAGAAAGACGTCACTGGTTTCATAGTGAATCTGATAGCACCCAACAGTTGTATGTTTTGGTCTTGAACATGTGAGGATTCACATGTGTGTTGGTGTTCAGTTGTTCAGTATCCTACTCTTTGTGACCCCGTGGACTGCAGCACGCCAGGCTTCCCTGCCCTTCACCAACTCCTAGAGCTTGCTCAAACTCATGTCCATTGAGTCGGTAATGCCATCCAACCGTCTCATGCTCTTTCGTCCCCTTCTCCTCCTTTCTTCGATCTTTCCCAGCATCAGGGTCCTTTCTAATCAGTAGACTGTTTGCATCAGGTGCCCAAAGCTTCAGCTTCATCCTCAGTCCTTCTAATGAATATTCAAGATTGATTTCCTTTAGGATTGATTGGTTTGATCTCCTTGCAGTTCAGGGGTCTCTCAAGAGTCTTCTCCAACACCACAGTTCAAAAGCCATCAATTCTTCGGTGCTCAGCCTTCTTTATGGTCCAGCCCACACATCCATACATGACCACTGGAAAAACCGTAGCTTTGACTAGAAGGACATTTGTTGGCAAAGTAACGTCTCTACTTTTTAATATGCTGTCTAGCCCTCTCATATGTGTACGTATGTGCATATTCTTACATAAAAATATACAGAGAGAAACAGATGTAGAAGCAGATGCTTTGCCGATTCCCAAGACCCTCAGTCTAGGCTTCTTGAGCTACACCATTGTTATTCCCACCACCAACAACCAAACACAGGCATTCTGAAGATTTCTGAAGATGCATGATCATCTGTGTCTTCATTTTCCATGGCCCGTTTAATTGAAAGGTGATGCAGTTACTGTTTTTCTTTTAGGAAAGTGGAGTTTATTGCCCTGCCGTCTCTGGAAACTAGCCACAGCTTGCAAATTTGGAACACCCAAAGCAAGCGTGATAAATTATCCCCAGTGAAATATCCCTAGCACTTCTGCCAAAAGAAAGGCTTGGCAGCCTGCGAGATTTGACACAACTCTCTTCTCACAAGGCTGCAAAGTGGACTTTCCCCCATTCCATTCTCCCCCAAAACCACAGAATAAAAGGATCAGTTTTGAAAAACATTTAAGGTGAGGGGGGAAAAAATTGCACTTGGGATTGTCTCCCAGAGACTGGGCTGGTATTAAGCAAAATTGTGAAGAAATGAGGGGACTGCAAGCACCCCCTTTCCTCTGCGTCCCACTGCTTCCCTACTGCTAATTCTCCTATTCAGTTATTTACCCATGACAATGGCCTCATCTCTTACAAAGCAAGAGCTGTCCATGTCATTCATTACGTTCACCAGCTGCAATTATACATAAACCTCAATACTGAGTTGCTGGGGATGGCTCTGTCCCTTCTTGAAAGATTGCATCATTAACTAGCAGATATAAGGTTCTGGGAAACACTTACTCCATCTACTGGTCAAACCTGTCTTATCTGGAAAAGGCTGATTTTCTGGACTGTGGACTGTGTGTGTAAGGGGATGGGCTATGAAGCCAGAAATGCAGTTCTAAGTACGTCTCTGACCTTTAATGGTAGGTTTTATTCCTGAGTCACATGGTGATCTTCCCAGAAAATTATCTATGTCTGCTGATATCACCAGAAACTGAAATTTGAGGCTGAATATCTAAAATAAAAATGCACCATCCTTTCTGAAGTTCAAGGTGGTGGCCTACAGGAAAGAGTGAACTTGGTCATCTATTTTAGACTATAAAGATTTAGAGTTGGCACACCACAGTTGAGCTCATAAATTCTGGCCAGTATGGACCTGCAGCTACTGATGATTTTGCTTCCACAAATCAGATCTGAATGTCCTATTTGATAGCCTATAGTCAGCTGCTTGGTCCTGACTTAAGCTTATACCTCTTGCCCACCCCCAATCCCACCTCCATACATATGCTCTGTGGTCCCCAATGTATGGATTCCATCCAGAGGACTTTCCAAATGAGTTCTCCATATAGGTGCTAGAAGCAGGCAGCACTGTGCCATGAAGAAGAGCTCTGAGTCCAAGCCACTATGCCTAAGAATTCGAAAATAATGTTTCCTGGAGGAAAGAAAAAGCCAGGAAGTCTTCACTCTTTAGTACCCCCTCCTTGCTTCTTTGAGGTACTCATGATGCCTTCAAGATATACTGCATTTCTTCTGACTAGCACTTGGTGACAAGTATTTATGAGATAGTCACCAGAAAAAGGAACCATCCCTTGGTGTCTTACCTTATGTGTGTGCTAAAGTGCTTCAGTCAAATCTGACTCTTTGTGACCCTATGCACCATAGCCTGCCAGACCTCTGTCCATGGGATTCTCTAAGCAAGAATACTGGAGTGGATTGGCATACCCCTCTCCAGGGGGTCTTCCCAACCCAGGGATCGAATCTGCGTTTCTTATGTCTCCTGCATTGGCAGGCAGGTTCTTTACCACTAGTACCACCTGGGACGCCCATGTCTTGCCTTAGGTTGCGTAGTATTTATGCCTTCCTCTCTGGCCTCTTCCTGGGCCATATTGAAATGCTCTTTCCTCCCCCTCCTCCTCTTCATTGCTTAAATTATATAAAATACTTGTATATTTCAAAATTAAGAGAAATACAGCATACTGAAGAATGTATTGTACTTTCATTCAAAATTCCTTTTATTTTTGCTTTACACTGTGTTCACCAAATTTTGACTAAGTATAGAATCATGTTTCTATGGCTGGATGGCATCACCGATGCAATGGATATGAACTTATTATTAAGTTCTAGATTGGAAAGACATAATTATTATTTGTAGATTGGAAAGACAAAGGAACAATCTGCTTAAAAATAGCCTAATTTTTCCAAAGATGATAGACCACTTGAAAAATGATCTTGATAAAAATCTAACAAGGAGTCTGTCACATGTGAGCTCACTCTGGTCATCTGTTTACAATTGTGTATGACCTCGTGGTGTTAATGGTCCTTCTAAACTTAAGCATTCTCAGAAACTGTAATTGACATAAAGGACAGAATGATGAGCAGACTTAAGATTGGGTAAGAGAGAGGAATGATGATAAAGGTCAACAAGCCTTCCAAGAAGTAAACTGAGTGGGAAGGAGACTGGAGAAATAACTCATGAAAAGCAATTCAGAAGAGTAGGGTGTTTTAAAGGTCAGAAACCAATTCCCAGTGTGGGTGCAGAAATGACAAGAAATGCTTTGATGACGCAGCATTCATTAGGTAGGACTAAATCGCTGGTGAAACAGGAAAGTCATTTGCATTTCAGATTTACCCCTTCTCCAAATTTCTTTTTATGGTAAGGGCCCTTTTAAGATGATTTAAATGAACCTTTTTCTTTTTTTCCTTTAAATTGCAGAAGCAAGCATGCACACCTCATTCAGTGGTGACTAACGTTCTTCATTATCTCCTCGATTTATTGAAATTAGTTGTGATACGGTTGGGTCTAGTTGAAAAGTCATGCCAGTTTTTCAAAACAGAAACCCTGCTGATCTCCCCGGAACCTTTTGAAAATTGAAGGCAGGAGGTGAAAAAGGTGTATAACCTTGAGCTGGAATGCAAAAAACTAAAAGTGAAGTAGAAATTGAGTGAGAAGGTGTCTTCTTCCTGCCGCATTAACGGAGCTCATGTTTCAGACATTCAGCTACAGTTGGTGCCCTTGTCATATGGCATGAATACCCAAGAACCTGAGTCATCATGTTCTCTCGGTACAGGATATTTAGATAGGCATCCTAATTATTTTCCATAGTAGAGCACTAGCCGATCTGTAATTGGCAAACTATACACACAGATGGAAGTTTAAAAGAAATGTTCGAAATCTGTTTACCAAAGGAGTGGGTTAGATTAGTTCAGAACTGGCAAAGACACATTCTCTCATCTACCAATTCTGATCAGTCAGTAGGCCTGCCTGGAGCTCTGGGTAGAGAAAGATTTTGATACCTTTGGGAAAGAAGGCAAAATTGAGTAGAAAGCTCTTGATGATGCCATCAGTCAATCTGTATGTACCTCCCTAATCATTCCCTCTCCCACTTCCCTAAGCTATTTTAGTCAAGCCTTTTCTCCACTCAGATGTCCAGGATCTCCCATCCTGTGCCCCCTTACTCTCAGATGGTGATCTTGCTTCCCAGCTCCCTGAGAAAAGAGAAGCAATCAGAATAGACTTACCAAAGATTCCCACCATCACATCCACCCATGTGCCAGCATCTGTAGTATACAGTCTGCCCTCCTAAATATTACTGTTCTGTTCTGAGGCACTCTCATCTTTTGCCGGAATTACAGTAGCCTCCTGGCTCACACCCGTATCTCTACAATCTATGCTCAACAAAGGTGCCAGAGTGATTCTTTAAAGCCTAAGTCAGGTTGTATCCCTTCTGTGCTCAAAACATTTCTCCCCATTTTGCTCAAACCAGAGTCATTTCGAGAGTCTCCATGGCCCACATGGATGACCCTTCTCCCCACCACTCTGCTTTCACTTCTCATCTTTCCTCCTAGATCACATTTTCTCCAGCCACATAATTGCCTTAAACCATAAACAAGACTGGCAAGCTCCTGCCTTTGTATGTGCACTGCCCGAACCATCTTTACTTCTGTTGTTGTTCACTCAGTCGTGTCCAACTCGTTGTGACCCCATGAACTGCAGCACGCCAGGTTTCCCTACCCGTCACTATTTCCCCATGTTTGCTCAAACTCCTATCTTTATTTCTGCCTCCCCCCAAAATATGATGGCTAAGTCTCTTATTGAAGACTTTTCTTCTTCTTCTTTTTTTTTTTTTTTGGTGTTTCAGCTTTTATTGGACAGTTAGGAAAATTGAAACAAAGTATAACTTTGTTTCTCAAAGGTTATACAACTTGTCAGCAGTGACAGACATTATTTCTATAGCTTATCGGATGCCTTTATTTTATCAGAGGCACTTAGCATGTATTACCTATTGTGATACATGTTTTAAACCTTTAAATGTTAACCTTATTCCTCTTTTCCCCATTTTCTTTTATTAAAATATAGTTGACTTACAATATCATGTTAGTTTGAGGAGTGCAGCATGGTAATTTGGTTATGTATGTAAGAATATATGTATATACCTGTGTGTGTATATATATATCCTTCTCCAGATTCTTTTCCTGTATAGGTTATTACAAAATACTGAGTATAGTTCCCTGTTCTTGAAACCTTTTCTTATGTGCCACATTCTAAATAAAGCCTATCTTGACCATCTTACTTAAAATGACAACTGCCACCCCTCATCCAGCACGCCTCATCTCCAGAAGTCTATTTTTTCCAGAGCATTTATAGCATTACAGACTTTAATTATTTATTTTATATATTGTATACATCTGTCTCACCTCAAGGAGAGGGCAAGGATTTTTTCCCCTCTTTTGTTTCTCTGGTCAAAACCCACCCCAGGAACAGTCTCCAGCATATAATTGGTGTTTATAAAGAATTGGTAAATGAATGAATAAATGAATGGCATCTGGTGTGGGTGTGGGAGGGAACCATGGAACATTCATCTCTGTAAGGAACAATCTCAAAAGCCTTCCAAATTTGACATTCTCTGATTCTTTTCCCCTCAAAAATCAGCGTGCTCAGAGTTCTGTGCTCAGGCTTCTGAATTCTTTGAGGAACATTTAGACTTCAGTGGATATAGGAGAGGAGAAAAGGCCCTTGTTGCCTTCCAGTTTCTTATTTCAACCCTTCTTTGCTTTCCATTGGGGAAGAGGAGGCTGAAGGCCCCAAGGATTCCTCTTGTGCCCAAGTTATTCCACTCTTAACTATTCATAGAACCTTCCAAACAGAGTTGATTGATTGATTGATGTGCCAAAGAGAAAACCATTGCCCTCTGTATAATTTCATTTCCAAGTGTAGTCACCAAAACCCCAGAATGATACCCAGGGAAAAGGGGGTTCTGTTGCATTCCCGGACAAGCTGCCAGTCTCTGATACAAAGGGCCAAGGATCTCTCTCCATTCCCTCCCCTTCCTTCCCAGGTACCAGTGGTACCTGAAAAGTTAACATCCTAGATGCCCATCAGCAGACAAATGGATAAGGAAGCTGTGGTACCTAGGCACTATGGAATATTACTGAGCCATTAAAAAGAATACACTTGAATCAGTTCTAATGAGATGGATGAAACTGGAGCCCATTATACAGAGTGAAGTAAGCCAGAAAGATAAACACCAATACAGTATACTAATGCATATATATGGAATTTAAAAAGATGGTAACGATAACCCTATATGCAAAACAGAAAAAGAGACACAGATGTACAGAACAGACTTTTAGACTCTGTGGGAGAAGGCAAGGGTGGGATGTGAACAGCACTGAAACAAGTATACTATCAAGGGTGAAACAGATCACCAGCCCAGGTTGGATGCAAGTGCTTGAGCAAAGTGCTGAAGGAGTATTTTCTTGACTTCAAGTTCACTACCCTTGACATACAAGTGCCTAGTGATTTCGAGGAGAGATTGTAAATGAGATTTAGATTTATTCTTGCCATAAAGATTTGATAAAGAGAAGAGGTGAGACTTTGGAACCCTGACTAGGGGAAGAGACCCATCATGAGAAAGTGAGAGAAACAGAAGAAAAACTTGATGAATCTGCTTTAATACTCACTGTCTTGAGGCCTAAGGGGGCTTTTTCTACAAGCCAGAGACTACCACTCTCCCTTCTTGTTCCTGATTTTCCCTTCTTTCCCCATGCTACCATCTCTTCCCTTGGCTGGAGGTGGATATACGTGTTTATATCAGTTCTCTTGGATAGCTTGGATTATAGGGAGAGGCAGTCCCTCTGGTGATGTGACTATGAAGGAGGTCAGGTTCATAAGCTTCAAGGTTACTTCCACCTGGCCAGTTTCAAAGAGCTGCAGCAGACTTTGAAACGAGACCTAGCACATCTTCTAAGGCCGTGTCCCAGGAATCCCTCCAAATAAAATAAAAGGCAACTCAGGGGAACTCCAAAGAGCAGCCCCCTAATGATGCTTTAAAAAGGAGGGGAAGAGAGGTTATGTTTTATCAACTTAACACATTTTCTAGGGCTGGCCTAATAGATTATTAAACTGAACATTCCAGATGGCATGTGTTCCCATATTCTGATTTAGAAACTTGGACCTGCATCTCTGATATGGGGACTTCGTGCCTCATATTTTCTCAAGCAATCATTTCATGTCATGTTCATCTTTTTAGTAAAGTGGGTTTGTTCACTGTATACCTTTATTTTGTGTAGCATTTAAAATCATTTCAAGTGATGAAATTAGAAAACCAAGGAAAAGAGATTTTTATCTTACCTTGGATCACTTATTTACTTTGGGAGACTGTAATCATGGTTTCTGTAGAGCTTGTTTAAGTGAAATATTGTCATTTGTAGGAAAATGAGACAGTTGCAGACCTCATCATCCAACATCTTATCATACCAGGAGCCAACATACGGTACCTCTCTCTCCAAGGGCATTCTTCCCATAAAAGGATGAAATCACACACTTCTGAGGAATGATTGGAAAGTGCTGGCCATCTGATGATGGCTCCCTTTGAATGGAACATGTCACTTGGGGGAACAAAAGTCCTAGGAAACTAAAGATATCAACTAAAGGAGTCAATAAGATATTAATTAAAGGAGTCAATATCTTTTTTTATCATTGATTGTACTAGTACTGATTGAAGTACCAGTAACAAAAGATGCTCACAAGTAACTAAAATATAGTGCCTTCCTATCACCTAAATTTTTTATTTTATTCTTATGGAAAGAGAAAATCTTATTAGATTTTTTTCTTATCCTTTTTTTAATAGATAATAAGAAAATGCATTTGAAAAACAAATGACTATGTTAAAACATCTTCCCTTCAGAGTTCAGCTCTTCTGCACCACTTTGCAATTCAGAGTAATTCAGGCTCATGTTTTTTCACATGAACTCACATTTATGCCATCAAGATCAGCAGTGATATAGTGTCTCTTAAAGAAATCTATGAAAAAACAAAAAGCCATTGATGCTGGGCTGTTCAGAAGACTGCAATTAGTTAGATGTAGTGCTCATGTCCTTGTGAGTTCTGTTTCCGGAATATACTTGATTCTCCACTTCCTTCAAATTTTCCTCATCTGTTTGGTTTCTAGGAGTGAAAATAATGCTCTACAACTTTTGTCTCTGGCATTTTACTTCAAACCTTAATACTTGTTCCACTGCTTCTAATGCTCATGTGTTCAATGATTGCCATTTAGGATAATCAAAGGAAGTATTTGAGTCATTTGATGACTTTTATTAATTTTTATTATAACCTTTAGGCATTCTCTGAATTTTTAATGCCTAGATATATCATTAAGATGAACTCTTAACATAAGCTTATTCTCACTTTGAGACTGATATTCATGAGATTGGATAGGAAACAATTCCTAAAATTAAAAAGATGTAAGAACCCTTAAGGCTTACCCTTCATTCTGGCTGAGTGAAACTTGCATTTAATAAGCATTGGAGTCAAGGTATGAGTAAGAAGTGAATAATGCAATCTCTGTTTGAGTTAATAGGATTTTGTGACAGTAGCTTGATCGAATAATTACATTCAGGACAGATTAAAATAAATGTCTCAAGGTGATGAAGTGACATCTTTTGATTCTAGAAGTAGATAGATGTTGAGGAAGTGGCAGATACCCTGATTTTAAGATGAAAGTTTAACAATTTTCCATAACGTTGCTATTTGTAATAACACAGGCTTATTTACATGGATGTTCCAAAAATCAGGAGACAACACAATCTTATTGGTTCTTGTTGGTTCTTCTTAGCCCCAATCCTTTGTTGGTCCTGTTATCATTATAAAGTAGAACCTTAGTTATTTATCTCCCCTACATTTGGTGAAGTCTCTGAAAATAACCTGATTTTCTGTAATTTTATTTCCTCCATTGAAATCTTTTCATCAAATCTGCTTAATTTTCATGTCTCAATGAAAATGTTTATGTCAACAAATCATACAAATACAATCCATTCCTTTGCCAAATTGTTTTCCTCTTTCTAGTGAGGATAAGATGGTCACCGTACCTGTGAATCAGTTGTACACAGCTCAAATGAAGCAGAAAGCTAAAATTTTGGAGTTTGTCAGACTCAAAACTTGTACATCATGCCTTAAGATGCTTGAAATATTCTGTAATCACTTAACTCAAAATGGGTCAACAGGCTAAACATTTGGACCTTTTTCTGGCTCTAGCACTTTTTAGACCTAAAAGATGTAAATGTTTTTCAAAAGAAATTGTTTTCCTTGATAGGGAGTAGACTGGCTGTTATCACTTTATCTTTAGGTTCATTCACCATTACAAAGGGCTGTGTGTTCAGCTAGTATCCAGGTGTGAAAAGTGAAATACTCAACTCTTGAAAAAGATCGTAAGTGTGAACAATGGGGAAAAAATGAAGTAGAAAACCCTACCATGGAATCCTGCCCTGTCCAATATGCTAGCCACAAGCCATCTGTGGCTAATAGATCACTGAAATGTGGGTAATCTACATTAAGAGATGTCATAACTGTAAAAGACATCCCAGCTTTCAAAGGTTTAGTATGAAAAAAGGAATATAAAAGATTTCATTAACAAATTGTATATTGATTATATGTTAAGATAATATTTTGAATATATTGGATATTTAAAATATATTATAAAAATTCACTTTGTCGTTTCTTTTTACCTTTTAAAAAATGCATATATAGTTTTTATGGCTTACATTCCATTTCTATTGCACGAATCCTCCTAACCTATTCAGAATGAGGCAATTTACCTAGTCTGCTCTGAAACGAGACACCATTAGCTCTGCCAAAGGGATGGAGTCATTAAAATGGGGCTAATCCATGGTCTGTCAATGGTTGGGCTTTACAAATTTAATTAGCTAATGGAGCGCTGGCTAAGAACAAGGTCCATATGGTTGTTTTCTCTTCAGTTAAGGGCAAAAATGTGTAGTCACTTCTGCTGAAAACTGAAGTATGCAGTTGTTATTATGGTTACCCTTAATTGGGATGGAAAAATAATCTGAAAACCTGTAGTTGATTTTCTTAAGAAATCATGAGGGTGAAAATGATCAATTTTAAAAGTCCTTGTAGACTTTTAGGAATTTTCAGACCTTGGAGTTTTCTATAAATATCGCATCTGGAATAATTCCACAATTCTTATTAAGTGAGTAAGTGATCTAAACCAATCATAAAAGAGAACAATGTATCCTGAGTTTAAGATGTTTTCTGACCAGACCTTCAAGCATACTGCCTGAATAGAGACAGCAACAAATGGTGTTTAAAACTATGTAAGCGTGTTTCAAATGTCATCTAAAGAACACACAGATCTTTTTGCATTTTTGTCCTCCCTCTCTTAAACTTGGTTTGTAAAATTGTTTTTAACACTCTCAGTGTTAGAATGTAGGAACTTAGATGAAAGGAAATGCTCCTATTATCAGCACTGAATTTGTTCATCTTCTTCCATTTATTATTCTATTGGTTTTCTCCATATGTTGTTCTTATATATTTTTGGCTAAGTCTCCTCTGAGCAGTTTTTTCAGCTCTTTTGGGCAACTAATGGGAGCTTCAGTAGTAGGCTTACTATGGACAGCATTTTTTTAGTCCAGTGACGTGGGAATAACTCATGATGTGGAGCATTTTCTGTTTAGGTTTTGCTGGCCATCACACTGGGCAAATAGAAAGAGCCAAGAGCAGTGCAATATTATGGGGAAACAGAACACCTCATTTCTAAATACATTATAATGAATTTCTTTAGCTATAAACTACCCCAGTCTTTCATTCCCTTTAGTTTATTTGTTTTGGGATATACTTAAAGTCTCTTTCCATTTGCTAAAGAAAGTTGTGTCTCCAGGTTTATTACCTCCAGGATCAGGAATGCAGGGTTTCTAAAAAGTGACATTTGGAAGGAATTGCAACTAAACATGGTTAAGGGGTGCTGAGCAAAGCGGCACTAACATCAGCCAACTGGGGAGAATGAGGGAAGGCAACCAAAAGTGATCCCTTTGTTTCATGGAACATTTGTAGTTGGCATAAACACAACAATCCCATGTAATCGTCCGAGAGGGACTCCAAACTGAGCATGGCTGTAGAGTCACTGAGTTCTTTAACATAGCATGTCATGTCCTCTGGCTCATCACAGGGGCATTTTTTAAAGCATGCCTTTAGTTGCTTACCTAGATGCCATTCTAATTGGCATCAGTTTCCTCCAGGACCAACGGGATATTCTATCTGGGCCCAGAGACCATTTCTTAATCATGAACACATGCTCTCAAACCAAAGGGTAATTCCAGTTCATCACAATGAAGTGACATACTGACTGTCCAGAGCCATGATCTCCTTTGACTCCTTGAGATGAACCTCTGCCTGCTTGTGGGTGTCTAGTTTAGCTCTGACCTACCTCTAAACCTATCGAATGTTCAGTCTCAATGCTTTCTGCAAATGCTTTAATTTTTTTAGAGTGGGGGTAATGATATTGTCCCAGAAGAAAAAAAGATATGTGTGCGTGTGTATGTAGTCATCTCTATATATTCTGATTCAATAAATATTTCCTGATTGCTTTCCCTTCTCTTTAGAAATGCAAAGTTGAAATAGATAGAGATTTTTTTCTCAAAGCATTTCTAGCCCAGTACTGGTGATTAGGCAAGAACAAAATCACCATGCAAATCAGAAAGTGGTATATGCCATGTGAATTTACAAGAAAAGTGTGATGGTAAATTCAGAAAAGAAAAAAGTAATTCTGAATGATGAATTATAGATAGCTTTGTGGAGGAGGTGACCTTGTAGCTATGTCTTAAAGGGTTGTGTGGGCTTTGGGCATGGAGAGACATGAAGAAGGACATGTGAGGTAGGGAGAATTGTGTCAGAGAGTGAATACAGTCAGATCCCAGTGAGAACGTCAAACACTTTGATCTGTCCACCTGACCTCACTGAGTTGACAGCATGGGATTCATGTCCATCCCTTGTTCTTTGTATGGTGCTGATGTAATCTCTAAAAATCTATCCTCTAAGGATAATAGAGCCAAAAAAAAGAAAAGGTATGGAACATACCTGCATACACACACATACACACACATGAAAATGTTCAGTACTTCTCAGGACCAAAAGAGACTTTCCCTGTTCCAGATTGTAAAACCCTTTGCTTTACATGATCCATATCAGCATAAGTTTCTTCAAACCAGAATATTCAGGAACCTCAAAGCTTAGATTTCCAGAGCCAAAGCTCATGGAAATATCATACGGTCATTCAGAGAAAGCAGAAACATGCCTGTGCTATCAATCTGGAGTCGTGGTTCTCCACTGGAGATGATTTTGCTGAGGTTGATTGTCTGGATCAAGCTTTATTTCCATTTCTTCTCCCAAATAAATTACCTGCCCTTAAATCTCTGGTTTGGAGGAGTGTTGTTGTTATTTAGTCACTCAGTCCTGTCCAACTCTTTTGTGACCCCATGGACTATAGCCTTCTATAGTCTTCTATCCATGGGATTTTCCAGGCAAGAATATTGAAGTGGGTTGTCATTTCCTTCTCCAGGAAATCGTCCCAACCCAGGATCAAACCCATGCCTCCTGCATCGGTAGGCAGATTCTTTACCACTGAGCCACCAAGGAAGCTTGGAAGAGTAGATAACCTCAAATTTACTACAAAACATAAATTTGTAAATCCAGTTTTGTTTTGGTTATAGAGCCAAAGAGCATTGAATGAGGAGGAAATAGTTACCAGACCTTGACTGAGTCACAAGAAACTGAAAGTCAGACCCATGAGAAACAATAGCAGCGTTTATCTTACTTGTCAGGGTAATCTTGAAGGAGAAGTATATTATTTATGATCTTTTTTTTCTTTTTTTTGCTTTCTTTAAGGGAATGGGGTTGCCATTCAAGAATAGAATAGTATTTCTGAGTTTTTGGTTTTATAATTTATACCCTACTTTGAATTTTCTTCTTGCTTAAGAGGCAAAAAAAGAGAATAAAACAATAGAGGGAGCATTGAGAAAAGAAATGCCAGGATTCCATGTAATACTAAACATATTAGCTTGTTTTACTAACATTGTTTGTAATGATTGGTTTTTTCTTTGGTAGATAATCTAAGTGGGTTGACTTCTGACATGAATCTTTCATTAAAAAATTATATTATGGACATTTAGAAGCATGAGATCAATTAAGGGCAGAATCTCTAAAACTAAAGAAAAAAGTTATTTCTTTCTTTAGGCTCACTGCAATAGTTGGAAGAGTTGTAGTGACTTGATCAACAAGTGATTTGCTCATCTGGCAATTTGACCATGAGGTCAGATTTACCTGAAGGTGACTTTTGTCTGTCACCCTGCAGTTCTTGGTCCCCATTCTATCATCAGGGGCACAGAGGTTATTAAAGCAAGTGGGACTCCAGGAGAGATAAGAGAGGAGGGAGGAACTAAGCTTCCAAAATTATCATTTCCATAATGTTCAGAGTCCATATGGATTCTGATCCTGAAATTGGAATTGTTATCTTCCAAGTTTCAAATGGTCTTTAGGAGAGGTAGTTCACATAGTACTCTTAAGCAATGGACCATAAATGAATTCAAGGCCACCAGGCCCTGAGAAGGAAGGGAGAAGAAAACAGACAAGAAAAGAGCTCTGGCCAACGGCCTTCTACCTAACCCAAGAACAGGTATCCATAATTTCCTGCAGGAATCAAGGAAACCACTAGAAAGGGTGTTTTCTATTGCAATGAGTTATGCTGCAGAGAAACATGATTTGTAGGCTGGGAGCCAGCTATGCAATGTTCAGAGAAAATCTTAACTCCTCCTGCAGTGTGTGCTTGGCAAGTCCGCTGGAAAGATCTAGCTCATCCTCTCCTGACAGAATACAGAGGAACATTCGTGTGATCTATTTAAGAGTGATGTAAGCTGACGTTGTTATAAAAACAATGTAATTTTAACATTGGAATGACATCTGGCCTGTGCCACAGCTCTATCAGAATGAATAATAATGGGGGGGGGGTCATGAGGGTGGAGAGACTTGGCCTTTGCCAAATATGGTCACTAATGAGTGATGCTTTTCAGTCCTCTCCTACTTCCCCTGTGAAGACTGTAACTAAGAACAAGAGCCTCATGGAACTCCTATCCATTTCCAGGTGACTAGTTACCCTGGAGAATCATCAAAGTGTGTCAACACTCACAAACTCTGGGGCTGAATTTTTATAGTTCCATTTTTCTAAATGAGGAGAGGAGTTTTGAAAGTGTAGTTTCCTAGCAAGAGATGTATAAGAAAATGTGCTCTGCTTCCTTCAGAATCCTAATTCATAGGGTCTGGGATATACAAAGACAGATTAAAGCTTTCCTTTATTGTCTGATCATGATTCAGGAGTGGTAGCAGTCTCTTAGAAAATAAATCCTGCTGGCTGCAAGCATTGTGATCACCTGTGATACAATACAGAGAGACTATACTTATGACCCCTATGAAGGTCTGTTCTCTGTGTAGTCTGACCATGATGGATTAAGAATATCACATGTTGGGGCAGAGGCACGCTGCTTCAAGAGAATACACAGCCTCCACACTCCATGCTCTCTCCTAAGCAAGCCAGAATCCAGTGGGAATTCAGTAAAAGGTCTCAAAGTGAGTAGTAATTTCCACCACTGCAGTGTATGTGCTAAGTAACTTTAGTCGTGTCTGACTCTGTGCGTCCCTAGGGACTGTAGCCTGCCAGGTTCCTCTGAATGTGGGATTCTCCAGGCAAGAATACTGGAGTGGGTTGCCATTTCCTTTTCCAGGGAATCTTCCCAACCCAGGGATTGAACCCATGTCTCTTATGTTTCCTGCATTGGCAGGCGAGTTCTTTACCACTAGCACCACCTGGTATATATTATTTAATTCTTCTGTTTTCTAGGATTCTAAGTAGGCCCAGTCATAGACCCTAAATCTGATAACTAAAAATAGGGAAAAATTTTAGCCCCACTCTAAAATGGGATCATGTTAATTTTTGGAGTTTTAAAGTTGAACAACTTCTTACTATGTTAGCAGCCAATTTCTATATTTATTAACTTCATTATCAAAGAATTGTAAAATATAATGCCTTCTATCAAAAAGCAATTCAGAATCATGTTTATGGGGTCTAGAACAGGTCCTAGTTCAAACTTCTTTGTTTTTTATTTCAATGTACTTTCCATAAAACTGCAATTCCTATGGAAGCTCAAACCTTTGAACACAGAGAAATCCCTTCAACTTCATCTGCACAGTGAAAAGGACTGACAGCTGAGTTGATGTGAATTTTATCACCATAATAAAGGTCTGGGAACTACTGACAGCTGAGTTGATGTGAATTTTATCACCATAATAAAGGTCTGGGAACTACATTTCAGAGTCACTCTTGGAATAGTTAGTGCCTCAAAGAGAGGACCTCCAAAATATCCTGTCAGTGTCCTTATTAGCATGCTTCCAAACATGCTTTGGGTCCAACTGGAGAGTAGATCAAATACCAAGATTTCCCACTTTGGGGTTCAGTCTCCTTATTTTTTCATACCACTGTGGAGTTTTGTATTTTTTTTTCCACCATGGGTTACATTCTGTATTTATACTCTGAGTCAGATTTACTGAATTCAGTCTTTTTTAAAAAAATCAATAAATAATTTTCTCATAGCAAATGAAATTAATAATACTTGAACTATTTTCTAAAATTTAGATGAGTTAATAAGATACAACACCACGTGTTTGGGGGCATTTCAGACATCATACTACATAAATATCTCATACTGATATTTATAGATCATCTTTCTTTATGTTTTCATTAAGGAAATACAAGTAAGAACTCTGGTTAGTAGCATTCCCTGAAAGACCATCCAGTCAATTAAACTGTTGTACATGGAACTAGTGCCCTGTTTCAAACGTAGTTGTTTCCCAGGTAAAGAGAAAATTTTACTACCATTCTTTTCCCTACCATGAACTCCTCCTTTATTTGTGTTTCCTGTTTTACCCAGGTTTAGACAATTTTTTTGCACTTACATCTTCATTTAAACTCCTGCAAATTCATTTGAGAAGTTAACATACACCCAACTTTCTAAAACTAAGGTAGAAATAAAATTTAGTGATTTTAGAGATAATTTTATCTTATATCTTCACAGAAAATTAGACTTCAGAGGTCTCCAATATTTTCTTCTGCCCAAAGACCTGACTAGAGTTGACAAATCTTTCTAGAAGTTTGGAGGAGACCTAATAGCTCAGTTGGTAAAGAATCCGCCTGCAGTGCAGGAGACCCCGGTTCGATTCCTAGGTTGGGAAAATCCGCTGGAGAAGGGATAGCTACCCACTCCAGTATTCTTGGGCTTCCCTTGTGGCTCAGCTGGTAAAGAATCCGCCTGCAATGTGGGAGACGTGAGTTCGATCCCTGGGTTGGGAAGATCCCTTGGAGAAGGGAAAGGCTACACACTCCTGGGGGTCTCAAAGAGTTGGACATGACTGAGCAACTTCCACTTTCACTAATGCTTCTCTCCATCTAGCCAATTCTGACAGGCATTCAAGGGGGTCCTTCTGACATCCATTCAGTTTGGCACTCAAAGGCAACTGAGGGAACTGAAATGCAGGAGAGAGGCACTGGTTTTCCTCCACAGAAGCCATCCCCAAGGAGCATACGTGGGCATTCCTTTTCTTCTGCAACTGTCTTCGTAGATCCCTGAATCTCAGAGATAACACCACTCGCTCAGTTCCACAGATTTGGAGAGAAAAAAAAAAAAAAGATGTAGCAAGATGAGAAAATTTCCAAACTGGAAAGAGTCTTGGAGACAGTCAGTTTCACTCTGAATACTCTGTTCTCTCTCATCCTAGGAACACTCAATTTTGCTCGACAGACATTGTTTATAAAAGTTTGAAAATGGAAGTGGACCTAAAAACATATTCATCAGAACACATTCCAGAGGAGGGCATGAAAAAGAGGTCTCTTGCCAAGGATGGAAAGTACCTCATTTTATCATAACTGCCTGCTTAATTAAAAAATGCATTTCCTGGCCTGTTTTATTCATAAAAGTCAGTGGGTAGGTAAAGGAATAATTAGTTGCTCAGAAATTGGCAAGTACTTCCTACAGAACAGTTTTCTTTATGATGTCTTTGGCATTTATGGTTTACTAGTTGCATTTCCAGGCTTAGACTCTGCACCATAAAATTATAGCTCCATCCTGAGGCTCCAGCTGTCACTTCTGCGAATAATCTCTGGTCTCAGAGAAAATAGCATAGTTAACCACATGCATGGAAAGTGGATCCCTCAGTAAAGGCTAAATTTATCAGGAAGGATGTCACTATTGGAACACCCTAACAATTATTTTATCTGGCCCCCAAATAGGAACTGGAGCAAATGACTTTGCATGGAGTAGCGCCAGAGAAACCTGGTCCAGTTCCACAGTAATAAATGCCAGACTTCATCTTCTTTGCAGCCCCTGATGCATGTGATTTGTACAAGAGCATTTCCATGAGATATTCTAATGGACAATTATACAGGATGCAGAACAAATCAATCTACCATAAAGAATACCCCCTATGCAGAATGTCACAGATTTAGTCATTCTAAGAGCTAGTTTATGAATTTTTACTGCTAATCAATGTACTGAAAATAGACCTGATGGAAAATTTACCTGCTATGTTACAGTGGGCAGAATCTGCAAGGGCACCAAAAACTACCTTTTGCTTTTACCCTGACTAATAAACAGTATAAAGCCTGGTCAGTCTGGGAAAGTATTTCATAAACTGTTTCAATATGGGAAGTAGAGATATGGAAGACAGGTTTTTTTTTGTTTTTTTTTTTTAAGGCCCTGTTCATAATGATATCTGCTGTTGAAACTAGTAAAATAACTTCCTAAGGCCTGCTGATGGATCACAGTCTTAGAATTATTAGGGCAGCTTTTTCACACAGTAGATTCCCCTACTGAGCCCTCAGCTATGCATCCAAGGTTCTGACTCTATGGTGAGGACAAGCAATCTGTATGTTTGTTTTGAAAGCTCTCCAGGAAATTCTGGTGGTCCACTGGATTGGAGGAACCACTGGTCTAATATCATGTTCCTTCCATAAACCTCAGGACTCACAAGTTCAGAATCTGATTTCACATAATGCCATGAATCTTGTTTTCACTCAGAACCCATTTCTTAAATTCTGATCCATGCTTAATTTTTCTCAGGCCACTTCCTAGGAAAGTCACCATTCATCACTGACTGTTCCTGTCATATTCCTTCTCCTTTGCTTTCTCTTTGAGTGTACCACAAGCAACATTGCTATCTTGAAATCTTGCCTTGTCTCGCTTTAGATTACTATGTAAATCAGTCCTTTGGCTTCATTTCCAATAGTATCCCCTTGGCCCAAAGCATGAGCTTTTTTGTCTGTTTGTTTTTGTATAATTGTGGTTCTTCTGATTCTGCATGTTAAAGTCTTCCTCTTTAAGTTAAAGTTTACCCTAAGTTTCAAGGACCTTTCAATTTCTGTCGTTCTATGGTTACTGGTGCCTTGCTATGTCTGACTCTGTCTCTCTCGGTCTCTCTCTCATCTCCCTCCTACCGCCCACATGCTTTTTATTATTATTTTTTTTAACAGCATTGCAGTATTGGATTCTACATTCCTTGCCTTGTTCTTCTAAAATCACCCCTTTGGCAAAAGTCTCGCAGCTCATATAAATGGCTTCAATTTCCATTTCAATATACATGACCAATATATAGAGAATTCTCACCTAGACACTTAATCTCCACTGAAGACCCATATTTCATAGATTCTTTAAGACATTTCCCCGTCACGGCTTGGATTAAATATATCTAGACCAAAATTTATTATATTTTCCCCACAGAATTCCTTAACCTTCCATACCATGATGTTAGCCATCTCCTATGCCTAGATGCTTGGAAACACCATTTATTTAAATAACTAATAGTTACAAACCATCATAAAGAAGTAGATAACCATTAAGAAGCTACTAGGGAAGAAATAGATAGTCTATGGGCTTCCCTGGTGGCTCAGCAGTAAAGAATCTGCCTGCTAATGCAGGAGATGCAGGTTCAATCCCTGGGTCAGGAGGACTCCCTGGTAGAAGAAAATGGCAACCCACTTCAGTATTTGTGCCTGGGAAATCCTATGGACAAAGGAGCCTGGCGGGCTACAGTTCATGGTGTCCCAAACAGTCAGACATGACTTAGCGACTAAACAACAAGTAGAGTTCCAGGAAAAGACATTATGGTGGCTGCAGATTTTTCTCTGAATACTTTTTAAGCCTTATCCTTTTCCTCCATTTCTCCACAAGCCCAGACTTATCTCAGCCAGTTTTCCCATCCCCACTCCACCTTAATCTGAAGTAGGAAGGATTTCAGAAACACTAGTCTAGTCCTCTGGGCCTCAGCATCACAGGAAGTTTATTTGCCATCAGATTCTGACCTGTCTTCCGGTTCCAATAGTCCAGGCTGTCAGTTATCAGCTACTGTGGAATTGCTTTACATCCTATGTAGCCTTTCAGGCACTCAGGACAAAAGCAGTAAACTGCTAGATTTCTGGAATTGATCTGAAACTAAGGTTTGGTTTCCTATCTGGTTTCTGCCTTCCTGTCTTGATTTCATGGCTTCAGTTTATCCTAAATGAAGGCATATCCTTTCTATAACCAGTTTCCTTGGAGGATGGGTACCTCTCCCAGATAAGGGCAAGGTTCTGCTACACGATGCTGTGTGCAACCCTTTGAACTCTTTTTTTTCCCAATTTTTATTTATTTATTGGCTTCACTGGGTCTTTGTTGCAACATGCAGCTTTCTCTAGTTGCAGCAAGTGGGGGCTACTCTTCAGTCACAGTACACGGGCTTCCCATTGCGGTGGTTTCTCTTGTTGAGGAGCACAGGCTCTAGGGCATGGAGGCTTCAGTAGTTGTGGCTCGTGGGCTCTCGATGGAGCAGGGATCAAACCAGTGTCCCCTGCGTTGGCAGATGGATTCTTAACCACTTGACCACCAGGGAAGTCCCCTTTGAACTCTTGATGTTGTTTTATCTTCAAGTCCTCAACACTCAGCTCCTTGCCCATCTGACTCAGTGGTGTACCTGGCTTCCATTTGTCATAGATTTCCGTACTTTCTGGGTGCTGTGTTTTGCTGCTTTGGAATGAACCTCCTCCACCTTTGGTGGCTTTGTTCAGCCATCCTTATTCCCAACCTCCAGCCCTAGTCCAGTGGGCAGATTGTGTTCTAGTCTCTTCCTCTTCCCAGCCTGGTTCATCCCACTGTGATGAATCAGGCCTGGCCCTCAGTCATAATACCAACTGTCGCAGCTGAACCCTTGTTATCTCCTTTGCTTTCATCCCCTCACGGTTCCTAGCTGCCTAACAGAAAGAACTGTGAGGAACAGATGTAATTTTTTATTCATGCTTTCAATCTTTTTACATCTCATTTCCTCTGATAGTAAATTACTATTTCTCATCATAGACCTCAAGACACTTTGTTCTCTCTTTTTCCTCTCTCTCTTTCACTCTTCACACACACACACACACACACACAGCCTACTAATTGTCTAAGAATCATTTTTTTCAGTGACCTCTCACTGTATCAGGAGAATGATATTCTTTTTACCCTTTTCCACACCCCAGCCTGTAAATTTCCATTTCATTATATCATTTTGGTTGTATTCTCTCACCAAGCCTCCTGCCAATACTATATAAGGTAATGTAATGTGATAGAAATTTTCTATATAATTCATTAACCTGCGACTTCAGTTTTTGATGCTTTCATTTAAAAACTTAATGTACACATCTAGATATAATTTTGTCATAAAGTGTGCCAAAACCACTCACAGTTGATAAAAATGAAATATGTGCTAAAGCCTGAATTGATGGTGGATAATTAGATTTTTCTGTTCATGAAAACCAGGTCAGTTTCACAACCTGATAATGTTTTGTTCAGCAGAATTTGCATTTTACTACCTCCATCTTGCTATACGAAATTGATTATTGCAGGCAAAAGGAGGAGCTCAGAGAGACTATTTCATGGAATTTCAATTTGTTTTCTCTAATCCCTAGAGAAGTTTTCAGGAAGGTGAAGTTGCGGAAGAGAAATTAAAGCAATTTCTCTCTGTTTCTTCAGCTCTGACAGAGCTAGACTGAAAACTGGGAGCCAAACACTTTGGAAACATGCTGCTGGAGGGGTCCCTGGCTATATATTCCATCAGGGGCTTTAGGATCTGGCCGTCCAGGGGAAAGCACTTTCCCCTTGGTGGCCTCCCTGGCCTTCTCCACTTTTTCTATTCTTCTGCAATACAAGCTTTATCCCAGAGTTAAATTGTTTTTTCTAAAGGTCAAAATTGATCATGGCAGTCCAGCCCATAATCCAAAAGGACCATGGGTCTTTATTACCAAATGGTGCCCACATGGCAGTATTTCTTCTGATCCCAACACTGCTCATCAACTCTCCTTCATATAACGTGCCTGGGAAACAGGACAGACAGCACCTCACCCTTCTTAAACATGATGTGCCTTTTCATTTCTGTTATTTGCATCATTTTTTTGTTGTTGTTGTTTGTTTTTATCTTTGACCTTTCATTGCATTTCTGCCTGGCAAAACTCTACTGTTTCTTCAAGACCTGGGCCAATCATCCCAGCCATTTGTGAAGTTGCCCACCCTCTGAGTTCTCACAGCATGGAGCCCACACATATTTAGCATTTAGGGAGGTAGGCAGTCTTCGGTTTACATGCCTATCACTCCTCTAAGCAGTGAATTCATATTCTACTTTTTTACCCCTGTCACCTAACATGGGCCTGACACACGGTTAGATACCGGATAAAGGTTTGTGGAATGGCTGGACAAAACAACATGCTGTGGGTATCTGACACGTGCCTGATAATCTCACTTGGCCCTTCCTAGGAAAGTGCAAGTTATGAGGTTGAATCATATACATGATTCTCATTTTGCTCACTCTCACAGCCAAATCTATGCTAAGAAGCCTATCTTTTCATCTAAAAAATATGTGGGCTGATCTTACTGAGAAATCTAATAGACGTTGATGGATCAGCACAAACTCAAGTACAAATATGCACAGTGAGAAAAGCTATGTCGATTATAAATGTCTCTTAAGCAAACAGCTTGTTCTGGCACTATGCTCATCGCCATGGGGAATGTACACGTAGTACCTGGGGCCGTCCTGGCCCTTGGTGACAGGGCTGCTGAGTGTATATGGTTTTGCCAAAAGGTTTTACATTATTGGGGCTCTGAAAACCCAGAATTGTGTTTCTATGGATTCTCTTCAATTCCAACATCAGTCTCACTAATCTTTTAATAGCGGTATCAGGAAGTCTGACTTCATGAAAGACCTTTAGTTAGAACTATAAAGAGAATGTTGAAGACTCCAGAAACTCAAATATAACTTATTATTCAGGACTTAAGAACATTATATAAGGAAAGGAAGTTGACAGAGAAGGGAGAATCCATAGGTAACCTTTAAGGGTTTTCTGACTTAAATAGTAAAAATAGATAGGTAGATAGATAAATAATTTTTACCTCTAGTGAATTAGTAGAATTTATTCAGGATACATAGTCCTGTCTTTGAGATGTACTCTTATTTCTCTTTTATCGCTTTATATTATTAAATGAACCATATACTATGATTAACAGGTTTCAGGTGTCACAGTGGTAAAGAACCTGTCTGCCAAATGCAGGAGATGCAAGATTCCATCCCTGAGTCAGAAGAATTCCTTGGAGTAGGAAATGGCAACCCACTCTAGTATTCTTGCCTGGAAACTTCCATGACCAGAGGAGCCTAGCAGGCTACAGTCTGTGGAGTTGCAAAGAGACGGACACAACTGAGCACAATATGCTATATGCCAGGCACTATATTATGATTAATAGCAGTTAAGTCCAGTTCTACATGATTAAAGTCAATGTAAGTGTTAAAATCCAGTGAGACAGTATCTTAATAAACATTTAATAAAGTATTATATCATGTTCTGGCAATCAACAGTATATGTGGCTATAAATTCTAAGTTTTATATAAATATAAAATATCACTCTGAAATGAGATCCATGGAAAGTTGTCAGATATTATTGCTTTTCTGTTCACACAGTAAACTCCTGTTTTCCAAAAATGAATGTTAATATACTATACATAGTTGGTGATGGACAGGGAGGCCTGGCGTGCTGCGATTCATGGGGTCGCAAAGAGTCGGACACGACTGAGTGAACTGAACTGAACTGAATACATATTCTATACGTATTTTAGAGGGAAACTGGAGAGGCAAAATATAAAATTATTATAATTAAGTGACCTAAGTTGCAAAACGAGAAGATTAAGTTAGCACCCTACATTTGAAAGTGCTCAAAGTGCAAAATCTTTTTTCATGTGCATTATTTCATATCCTTTTCATATCAACTTCATTTTGCAGTCAATGAGTTTGAAATTGAGAGAGAGAAAGTGATGTGACCAAAGTTATGCTGCTAAAACATATATAAACATATATATATGATATAAATATAAGCACATCTTTATATGTTTCTATAAATGTACTTATATATTTATATTTATAGCCAAAAGCTATAAATCTGTACTGCAAATGCAAATCTAGGTCTCATATGTCACCTCTACCTATAAATTTGCTGAACAAAAGTACAGCCTTTCTAGAGAATTTATAAAATAGCATAAATCCTAAAAACAATAACCTTTCCTTATAAGAAGATTATGTCTACATCAAAAGCTGATATGATGGTGAGGATTTGCTTTCTGAACACTAACTATGAACTTCATGCAATCCATAACAAAATCAAAAATCAAAAAAATTTTGCCAAGCCGACTTAACAGATTTTCCCCTACAATCACTGTGTACCTTAAATGCAGCTCATCAGGATCCTTGTAATTAATCTCAGAATTGCTCACCAAGTACTTTCTCACAGTGTTTGGTCTAGTGGTTCAGTATTGTTAAACAATGTCATTATTTGCATTCTGTAAAGCTGCCCTGGTTCTATAAAGTCTAACCAGGGAAAACTTCCATTACAAACAAGAAACATAAAAGGAAAAAAAATTAAAAAGCAAAACACATTTTCAGTTCAAAGCCAATAAACTCTATTCTGGTTTTGGTTAATTTTTATTTTAAGCTTTAAATTGCTGGTATCAATAAGAAGCTTTATTGTCTTCTTGCTGATTTTCTCTGTGATGATTACCTATAAAGTGCCTTGGGTTCCTTCTGTTAGGAATTTGAGCTCCAAACGTAACTGTTTGGGGGTAGGTTTTAACTAAATAGAATACCTAGAAAAGATTTAAACATCCAAATAATTTCTGCCCTGGAAAGTTCAATGTGAGTCCACGGTCAGGGAATTATTGTGTCCTGCACAGTGGAAAGCATCAGCAGAAAGCAGGGGGCCTATTGAAGCCCATGATATTTTGCTGGTAAAAACTTTTGATTCAACATTTATATCAGTTTTAATTTTTACCTGTTTGTGATTAGACACTCAGGAGATATTTCACCACATAGAGGTACATTAGTTGGAGCAATTATAGAATTGCCACATAGCTGCAAAGCTGTTTCCTTTCATAATTACTCCCTTTGAATAAGCAAATAAGGGTCTCTTTAAAATTAGAAGTATATTTTAAATGGAAAAAATAGAATTATCAACCATTCTTATCTCAGTACAAATAGATCATCAGGTTCCTTATCTAGTGGTTGATAGGAATGTACCATGGCTCTGATTGAGGAAGGACGGGAAGGAAAGAAAAAATGCAAAGACAGATAACTGATAAACATAGTGCCGAGAAGACTTGGGATACAGATAAGACTATGGGTTAGTTTTTATTTATTCTTTCCTTAGTGTTTCTGTGTTTATTGTAGATTCTTTTCACCTCAGAGACTCACCAGGTCATGACTCTGTTCAGTCATCCTCACTAAAGGCAGTCTGTATTTTCATTACATGAGCCATTTAATTTGTAAAGCATCCGCCAGTAGAATGGACAATGATAGAAAAGCAGTGAGTTAATAAAGAATATCATGCATTTCCTTCTGTTATCAGCATCAGTTTTTACTTCATTAAGAAGAGATGGGAAAGGAAAGGTTTTCTTTGACGAGTGGTGATCTAGATTTCAGCAGTACCCAAGAAGAAAAACACTGGGATAATTGTAGAGGAAAAGAGTACCATATTTGGATTTAGAGTCTGGTGTGTGTGTGTGTGAGAGAGAGAGAGAGAGAGAGTTGCTTAGTCATGTCTGACTCTTTGTGACTCCATGAACTGTAGCTTACCAGGCTCCTCTGTCCATAGGATTCTCAAGACAAGAATACTGGAGTGGGTTGCCATTTCCTTCTCCAGGGGATCTTCCTAGCCCAGAGATGGAACCTGGGTCTCCCGCATTGCAGGCAGATTTTTTTATCATCTGAGCCACCAGGGAAGCTCAGACAGTGGAGTCTGGAGACTCATTTTAATCCTGATTCTGGCATCTACCAGCTTTGAGGTGTTGGCTAATTTCAGTGACTCTCAGCTTGCTCATCTATATAATAATATGAACCAGGAGATTTCTATGACCAAGGTTTGAGGAACCTCTTCAAGACCAGAAAGCAGAGCATTTGGGAAGGCAAGGGCTGAATTCGAGTGAAAAATGACCACTACTGTTTTGATGACAAATTTGGGAATGGGTGATTAATCATTGGTGGTTGTGAACAATTTAGCTCAAGGAACTATTTGTTACAGAAGCGGTGGAAGCTTAGCGAGGTAGCCAGAATGGCCTTTTAGGGAAAAAACACTGGCAGATGATTCTTAAAAACTTTTCATCAAAACTAGCTAAATGATTAGAAATGACAAAGGAGAGAATTTCTCCTTTTAAGAAGGGATGTATAAATTTTCCATAGGACAGAATTCAGACAAGAACTTCAATAAAGACCAAACAACTAGAAGAAGAAGATTACCATCTATGTTAGGAGTCCAGGATAGGGCTCAAACGTATAAAGAGGCATGTAGGGAAAATAAACATTCAGCTCTAAGAGACCTAATCCTATGTAGCTCATCCATAGAAAAATGCAAAAAGTTCATAATATTTTTGGCTTGTTTTAGTTGTCCCCTCCTCTAAAATGCAGATCAGTCTATTTAGATACAGTAGAGAGAGAAAAATGAATGCTCCACCATCCATTATTATTATAATCCATTATCAGATATAACTGTAAAGATATAGTTAATTACATTATTGTGAAGACATTTTGTGAAACATCTTGTACCATTTTAAAGGAGAGTTTTTATATTTTTTATGTCATGGGAAATGTCCAAAATATAACATGAAGCAAAAAATGATGACACCAAATTTTATTTATACACACCCACACATATACACAAAATGTGATCCAAATTATGCAGTTGTGTATTTTAAAAGCTAAAAGCAAACATTTTTAAAAGTCAGATGGTTATATCTAGTGGCAGGCTTTTGGGTGATTTTTCTTTTCCTTCATTTCTACATTTGTCAAATTCTCAAAAATGAATAAGCATGACGTTAACAAGCGGGAAAAACACTTTAAGACAAATAACACACAAATGATCTGAGAGTAGCTTATATTATTTAAATTGTATTTAGTGAAAAAGAGCCTATGAAGTACCAACTTGCTCATTCTGCCAGTTTAAGGTGTCTGACATAAACAAGGTCAGAAGGCTGTTCAGATTCACGTTTTACCTATGTTATCAGGAAAAAGAAATATATTCACTGAAGATTTAATTTAAAAATCTGTATTATTGATTTCTACAAACCTCCCTCTTAATATCAGTAAATTAGCCTTACTGAAATACTTTAGTTCCTAGTCCCTTTCTTCTTTGGACTCTTAACAATAATTATGATAACCACCACTGATTGAGTGCTTTCTCTGTGCCATGCCCTATTCTGTTTTCCCATTTAGTCCCCTGAACAACCTCATGATATAGTTTTAATTATTCCATTATTACTGATGAGGAAACTAAGGCATAGATTAATTCATTTTCATGAGTTATAGGCAATTCAGTGCCAGGAGTCCCAGTTCTTAACACAGTATTGCTCCTGGTCATAGTAGACATAGCTAATATTCATTTAGCGCTTCATATACACCAGTCTCCATTTTAAACATCTTATACATGTTGTCACAATTTGTTTACAGCAATCAAATGAGATAAATACCATTTTTATACCCGCCTTACAGAGCACCCTTAGAGTAGTAACCATAGGTTCAGTAGTAAATGACAGTAAGAATTTTGCAACCTGAGTCTCTTTCTTAAGACAATATTTTAGGAGGCTTTTTTTATCCCACCAGTGTGGTGGAACCATTCAGAGCCATGGTCATGCTTACAGGGACATGATTAGCCTTAATAGTTCTGTTATTTGTGGATATAAATTAACATTGGAATAGTTGATAGACTTCCTGGAGAGCCTTCTTCATGACACCTTCAGGATAAAGAAACCTGGACACAGCCTCTTTCCAGCCTTGTACCCACTGGGTAAGTTTTTTATAAACTGTAGGCCTCCATTGTGAGACACAAAACTAAAATCCAAACATATTTATAGGATAGATAGGGAGAAAGAAGACTTTCTTCTGCCTTCTAGGTTCTTCCAACTGGTCTAAGAATTAAGTTGATGTGAGGCAGATTGACAGGAAAAAAGACAGGGACGCCTGGTATGCTGCAGTCAATGAGGTCACAAAGAGTCGGACACGACTGAACGACTGAGCTGAACTGAATTTCATGTATATGAAGTGAGGTGAAGTGAAGTTGCTCAGTCATGTCTGACTCTTTGCGTTCCCATGGACTGTAGCCTACCAGGCTCCTCCATCCATGGAATTTTCCAGGTAAGAGTACTGGACTGGGTTGCCATTTCCTTCTCCAGAGGATCTTCCCAACCTGGGTATCAAACCCAGGTCTCCTGCATTGCAGGCAGACGCTTTACTGTCTGAGCTACCAGGGAAGCCCTCATATATATGGGGACCCAACATGCATGAGAGGACTAGAGATCCGATATACATGAGAGGGTCAGAGACAGAAAGGTAAAACAAGGTCTGTATGTCATCCTGAGCTAAGGAATGGGATAGGAACCTAGGGCTTCCAAGGTCAGGAGGGTCATTCACAGGACTGAAAGCAGAAGAACAGATGTTGATAGTTAGATACTGACCCTGCCATACAGATAGGGTCTGTGAATAACTTTTTCTGGGAAAAACCCCAAATTAAATTCTTCTAGGTAGTTAATGGAAGGACAGTAGTTTCTCTTGAGTCCACAGGGTCTTGATTGCCTGTAGCTCAAAATAATCCTCTTGCAGCAGTGGGGAGGCTCATTCTGAATCCCCACAATAGTGTGAAGACATAAGGATCGATTGCTTAATCTAATGTAAAATAGCAATAAAACATTAGTGACGGAATAGAAGTGTGATATATAAAAATTAGCATCAGTTCATTAATTATTGATTTATTTTAGTTATATTCAAGGGAATTCCTGGTATCTTGTCTTTCAGAATATTTTATACAAATGCATGCAGAGATTGATCTGCCATTCCATCTTCTATGACTTTGGAGAAAAAGAGGGGAGGAAGGAAAAGAGAGAGACGATATGAATTAGAGACCTTTGGAAAACTCAGTTTTATTTCTTGGCATTCTGTTTTTTAAAGCTGGCGTCTTTCGAAAAGGGATTCCCTGTTAGCTCAGTTGGTAAAGAATCCACCTGCAATTCAGGAGACCCTGGTTTGATTCCTGGGTTGGGAAGATCCACTGGAGAAGGGATAGGCTACCCACTCCAGTACTCTTGGGCTTCCCCTGTGGCCCAGATGGTAAAGAATCCGCCTGCAATGTGGGAAACCTGGGTTCAATCCCTGGGTTGGGAAGATCTCCTGGAGAAGGGAAAGGCTACCCACTCCAGTATTCTGGCTTGGAGAATTCCATGGACTGTATTGTCCATGGGGTCACAAAGAGTCAGACATGAATGAGCAACTTTCACTTTTATACTTTCTTTCTATTAGAATGCTTTCAGCATATTCTAGCTGCTTTCCTGTAATGTTCTAAGAGTGAGATCTTTCCACTGCTTTCCAGGGAAACTCTTTAATTTGAGCTAAGAATCTTGACGAAGAAGGACCAAAGTATAAATAATCTCTGGAAAGAGTCTAATGACAAACCCAGGAATGCTGAAAAGATTCAAGGTGAAGAGAGCTTTGGAGAAGGTTGGGAAACCAACTGTGTCTTTGAGATTCAAATGCCAATTTCATCTAACTTCAAATTCTTATAAAGGGCAGTGGCAAATTGAGGACTTAACAGAAGTTTCTAAAACTGAACTAAAATGTTTATGTGTTCAGTTTGTAGAAAAGATACTCGATGCCCCCAAAGTACTCTTAACATTATCCTCAACTTTGAGGAATTTGTTAAAACAACTTTTTCAAGAGAAGTTGACATTTTTCATTCCTGTTAAGGAATGCAGTCAAGATCTCAGATTACAAACCGGTCCTAACAAGGAATCAGTTTAAAGTTGGTAAGAATCTTCCATCATTTTGTTAAAAGTCCCTCTCTGATGGGACTTGCACAATGTCAATAGTGTTAAACAAACAAACAAACAAAAACAAAACACTAGACTAAGATCCATTTTGGTGTATTTCAACATGGTACCCAATGCTTTTTTTTTTTTTTTCTTTTTTCTTTTTCCATTTATTTTTATTAGTTGGAGGCTAATTACTTTACAATATTGTAGTGGATTTTGTCATACATTGACATGAATCAGCCATGGATTTACATGTATTCCCCATCCTGATCCCCCCCTCCCACCTCCCTCTCTACCTGATCCCTCTGAGTCTTCCCAGTGCACCAGGCCCAAGCACTTGTCTCATGCATCCAACCCAGGCTGGTGATCTGTTTCGCCCTAGATAATATACATGTTTTGATGCTGTTCTCTCAAAACATCCACCCTCGCCTTCTCTCACAGAGTCCAAAAGTCTGTTCTGTACATCTGTGTCTCTTTTTCTGTTTTGCATATAGGGTTATCATTACCATCTTTCTAAATTCCATATATATGTGTTAGTATTCTGTAATGGTCTTTATCTTTCTGGCTTACTTCGCTCTGTATAATGGGCTCCAGTTTCATCCATCTCATTAGAACTGATTCAAATGAATTCTTTTTAATGGCTGAGTAATATTCCGTGGTATATATGTACCACAGCTTCCTCATCCATTCGTCTGCTGATGGGCATCTAGGTTGCTTCCATGTCCTGGCTATTATAAACAGTGCTGCGATGAACATTGGGGTGCACGTGTCTCTTTCAGATCTGGTTTCCTCGGTGTGTATGCCCAGAAGTGGGATTGCTGGGTCATATGGCAGTTCTATTTCCAGTTTTTTAAAAAATCTCCACACTGTTCTCCGTAGCGGCTGTACTAGTTTGCATTCCCACCAACAGTGTAAGAGGGTTCCCTTTTCTCCACACCCTCTCCAGCATTTATTGCTTGTAGACTTTTGGATAGCAGCCATCCTGACTGGTGTGTAATGGTACCTCATTGTGGTTTTGATTTGCATTGCTCTAATACTGAGTGATGTTGAGCATCTTTTCATGTGTTTGTTAGCCATCTGTATGTCTTCTTTGGAGAAATGTCTGTTTAGTTCTTTGGCCCATTTTTTGATTGGGTACCCAATGCTTTATCCACTTTGTTTTTCACTAAATTGACAAATTGTCTCAATGTCTCCAGTGTACATGGAGGTAACAAACTCAGGATCCTTACTACTTTATCCTTCTTAAGACTGAAGTGTATTAGCTGCAGGGGAATAAAACAATGGGAAAGTATAAATTTTATATATCACAAAATTATGGACATTTTTAATACATCCAGATTTCCACATTAGCCTGTCATCATAGGATAGAAGCTTGTGGGGGAGGAAGTTGGATTCTAGAAGTCCCAGCTTATTATTTATTGAAACAACAATTCTAGGATCCCTGCGGTCTCTCTTTTAAATGGTCAACCAGCATGTCTTCTAGGGACTGGAAGGTAGGCCTGAAGCTAACAATAGATTGCTAAAAAGAGAGATCAAAAAAATATCACACTTGTTCCTATTTTGCATCTGAACAAATGAGTTGGTTGCCATTCAGATTCAAAAGCAAACAGAGGAAAATAGAATAGAGCAAGGTTCTGCTGGAAAAGGCCCTGCTCCAGTGCTCTGTGAAACTGCCCTGGAATCCCCTGAGAACAGCAGGATTTTAGCTATCCCTGCCCCTTGCTCTGCTTGAAGCAATGATTTCAATCACCACTTGATAATGCGAAGAGATCAGTGCAGCGATGACAAGGCCTCCTGGAGAATTACTTTGGTTTAGCTACTCCAGCGCCTCTCTTCTTTGGAGTCTATTTAAATTAAATAATAGCACCCATCCGGGTTTGCCAGGCTCTGCTTCATAGCAGGAGCTCCAGGAAAAGTATAACTTCAGCGCCCTTTGTGTATCTAGCTACCCTGGTGAGGGGACACCTGTTAGGAATGGGGAGCTAACCAGTTACTTCTTTTCTTTTTATTGAACTATAGTTGATTTATGAAGTTGTGTTTATTTCAGGTGTATATCAAAATGAATCAGTTATTTAAACACATACACATTCATATATGGCTTTCCAGGTAGCTCAGTGGTAGAGTCTGCCTGAAATGCAGAAGACCCAGGTTCGATCCCTGGTTTGGGAAGATCTCCCGGAGGAGGACATGATAACCTACTCCACTTTTCTTGCCTGGAGAATCCCATGGACAGAGGAGCCTGGCAGGCTACAGTCTATAGGGTCACAAAGAGTTGGACATGACTGAACAACTTAGCATGCACATTTATATGCATATATGCAGATTATTTACCACTGAGCCACCAGGGAAACCCTCCATTGAGAATTTTCTGATACCCACCTCTACCATCTGCCAACTGCCCCTTTGAGTGACTGGTTGAAGGAGAAAGTTAAGAACTATAAAGTAAACCACTCCATTTCAACTAATCATAACTCTTCCTAACATGTTATAGTCCTTTGCAAAATGCTTTTGCATGCATTATATTATTTGATTATTGCAGCCACCTGTGAAGTTTTATTATCCACCATTGATGAGTGATGACACCGTATATGTGATCATCATAACGCTAAATATTACAGTCACTGTGAAGTGAGTTTCCTTATCCCCATTTGATAGATGATAATACTAATGCCTAGAAAGGTGCCAGAATTGGTCCACAGATCTCAGCTAGAAAGTGGCAGAGTCAAGATAAAAATCCAGGGTAATCTGACTCCCAGTTTGGTGCCCTTGACAGTTCAACAAAGGAAACAATAAATTTAAGTCATGATCTAGTCCCTCTTCTGTGACTAGCTTAGAATGGAAACTTTAACAAACTCCCAAGTGAAGTCAGGGCAAAGAGTTCCTCACCAATAATCTGAAAAGTATATAAAAATATTATTAGAAATAATAGGAAAAGCAGTCTGTTCTTATCCTATTTGAAATGTTAGTTGGAGGGAGAATTGATTTGTGTCACTTATGGAAAATGTTGAGAAGATATGTGTGGGTCTTCTCTGACTGCCCCTTTCTTTACTTATTTCCAAATCACTAAGCAACTCACAAAGTCAACTGTTGAAGGGGAAAAAAAAAAAAAAGCTTAAAATGGGCAAGGAATTTAAGCCAAGTGATACAAAGGCAACCCATAGCAAGCATATCTTTCCTTGTTGGTAGAGAGAAATCAATGCCAACAAGAGCACTGGATAAAGCCCTAGGTGATGTGAAGAGAGCTGTTGGCTTTGCAAGGGCAGCAGGCATAATCCTTGATTGAGTTTTTTCCTTTCCTTTTAAATGAATGCTATGACGGAAATGCTGTTTCTGATTTTTTCATAAGACTTTATATTTAGAGGGAAAGAAACCAGCCAAAGAAGTCAGACCCGAGGTAACATCCACCAGAAATGCTGTCAAAGCATGACATCAATAGCCCTTGACCCTGGAGGAGGCAGCGAGCATTCTGCCTAGGGAGAGGGATGGATTGAAGGGTGACCGAGCTGGCAGACACAGTGATAACACAGCTTTGATGCAAATGGTCTTCACTGTCCCATGGCCATGCAGCACCCTAGCTCCCTGTTTGGCAGACTCATAAAATGTGAAACTTCCAACTGAAAATTCACCCCAAGCATTCTCACAGCCTTTTCGTACCCTAAGAAGCAGTCTTTTCTAGATCATGATTTTATCCTGAAGCTTGTTTTTTGTTGTTGTCATGTTTTGTAACAGCAACTTTATTGAGATACAATTCATATACCAGAGAATTTACCGATTTAACATGCAATTCAGAGGGCTTTAATATATTCTCAGAATTGTGCCACCATGACTGTAATCTACTTTAGAATTTTGTCATTACCCCCAAATGAATTCCCATGCTCATTAGCACTCACCTGCCATTTATTCCCCAACCCTCAGCCCTGAGGCAACCTCCAATCTACTTTCTGTCTCTATGGATTTGCCTATTCTACTTTCACATAAATAGAATCATACAATGTCTGAACCTTTGTGTCTGGTTTCTTTCACTTGGCATAATGTTTACAAGCTTTATCCATGTCAAAGTGTATGGGAGGAAAAATAATTTTCCCTCTACCATTTAGAGTTCTTGGCTGAGACCATGTAATAAAAGACAGATTAGCAAGAGAAAAATAAACAATTTTATTAACATATGTACATGGGAGATACCCAGGGAGAAATGAGTCATTCTCTGAAGTGGCTAAATACTATCTTGCTAGGGAAATGGGAAGGGGGATTTAAGCTTCTAGGGGAGAGTACATAATTATTAGGAAAACATGAATGGGTCCTTAGAAAAAAAGACGGGAGATAAGTGATGTCCACTACTACTCTCCTTTCTGGTGAAGAGTCAATTTCCCTGGTTGATGAAGTATCTGTCTTTAGGCAGATAGGGTTTCAGAGAAGCGTCTCCCTAGGTATTGGCTATTTTTAAGTGCCCTCAGCTCAAATGGGCTTCCCTGCTACTTCAGCGGTAAAAAATCCACCTGCCGATGCAGGAGGCATGGGTTTGATCCCTGGTTGAGAAGATCCCCTGGAGAAAGAAATAGCAACCCGCTGTACTATCCTTGCCTGGGCAATCCCATGGACAGAGGAACCTAGTGGGCTACAGTCCATGGGTTCTCAAAGAGTCTGAAGCGACTTAAGGACTAAAAACCAATAACAAGCTCAAAATAATCAGTATACCACAGCAGTATGTTTTAGGGTGGTGTATTATGCTACCTGTTAGTAGCATGAATCAGAATTCTGATCCTTTTAATTGCTGAATAATATTCCATTGTGTGGATGTATAACATTTTGTTTATCCAGTCATCAGCTGACACACATTTAAGTCGTTTCCAGCTTTTAGCTATTGTTAATAATTCAGTGAAGATTCATGTACAAGTCTCTGTGTGGACATATGTTTTTCAGTCTCTTGAGTTCCACCTCAAAATAGAATTGCTGGGTCATATAATAACTGTATTTTTAATCTTTTGAGGAACATCCAGACTTTTCCAAAGCTTCTATGCCATTTTACATTCCCACCAGCAGTGTTAGAGAGTTCCAATTCTTGTTCTCCATAGCACTTAATCTGTCTTTTTGATTATAGCTATCTTCATGAGAGTGAAGTTGTATCTCATTGTGGTTTGATTTGTATCTTCCTGATGACAAATGGTGTTAAGTATCTTCTCTTGTGCTTACTGGCCAGGGGTTTACCTTCTTTGGAGAACTGTTTGTTCAGATCCTTTGCCCATTTTAAGTTGATTTTTTTTTTTTTTTTTGGTCATTTTGAGTAATAGGCATTTACCCTGAAGCTTTTAATATCAGATGGACTGGAGATTCAGTTGCAAATTTGCCTTACATGATGACACCACTCTGTGGTCAGAAAAATGACCAGATTTCTTCCCTTCAGATGAGGTTGGTCCTGGGACTTCTTTCTTGAGTCTGAGTATGGTGGCTTCCAAGTGGGAAGTTTTCAGTTCCATGGATATGGCCTTTCACTGACATAGCTCAAGGCTGAGAGAAGGTGCTGACGAGGCACAGAAGGTGTTCCTATCTTCTGTGTCAGTTGAAACCCTTAGTCTTTCTATTCTCCAAACAAACCTCTGTTGTATTAAAACCCAGCACCTAGAGAGTTCTCTCTCTAGGAAGGAAGTCACTGTGGATGAGTAGAAACTCTGCTGCCCAGAGGCTTAAGGTGTTTTCTCTTCTATAACAATTATGGTGGCTTGTGGAGACCAGTATTTCCTGAGAGGACACACAACTTTACATTCTCTATATAATCCAGAAAAGAACACTGGTGAAGGACACAGTTACATGTTTTTCCCATGCTTCAACCTAGGTTTCTAATTAGATCTAAAATTTACTTTTGACCCTCCCCTCCTCGCAATGCTCCCTGTGTGTGCACGCCAAGTCGCATCAGTCATGCATGACTGTGTGACCCTGTGGACTGTAGCCTGCCAGGCAAAAATACTAGAGTAGGTTGCTATGCCCTCCTCTCCTCCAGGGGATTTTCCCAGCCCAGGGGTTGAACCCCTTCTCTTATATCTCCTGTATTGACAGGTTCTTTACCATTAGTGCCACGTGGGAAACCCCACAATGCTACCTTTTCCTTATATATATTCTTTTAAGTATCAGGACACACTTGCTGATTCTTCATTAGTCAGCTCCCAGCACCAGTTACATTATTAGAATCCCCTGGAAACTTTTTAAAACTGTATTCATGCTGAGACCCCTCAACTGGAGAGTCTCGTCATCTCACTGATCTGGAATGGGCCCCGCCTAAGCATTTAGAGTTTTCAGTTTGAATACGCAGACAGTTTCAAAACACAAGCCCAACTCTCACTCACCTCTTCATTTATTATGAGACTTAAGAACGCTTTTTCCTGTCTAGATCAATGTTTCTCAAACTTTTACTTGCCTTGATGTCCTCTGGGGGTCTTGATAAAGTGAAGATCTGATTTGGTGGGCCTGGGGCCGGCGCCAGGGCTCTGCATTTCTAACAAGCCCCTTGGTGAAGCCAGGGCTGCTGGCTGGCTGCTCACATTCCTCAGAGCTGGGGAGCTGCTATGTGTTTGTGACATTTTTCAGTTAATTCTGATAGGGTCTTTATCACCTCAAGGATTTAACTTTTTAATACACCATCATCCAATATAATATGTACTGCTTTCTTTTTAAAAATAGAATTAAAAATATCTTGCTGCTCATCTAGGCAGTCTTTGTTAACATAGAGATTAAACAATAAACCTCTGTATTAATTCAAGGTAATGATTTAGATCTTTTAAAGTGGTCATAAAAATACTGCACAGCTCAATGAACAAGGACCTTGTAGGTCATGTACCCGAAAGATACTTGTCTGCAAATCCAGTCACAGGAGCCTCACTTTGTGACCTTGGAAGTTTCTTTACTTCTCAGTCACTGTTTCCTCTCTGAATTGTTAAATGGTGGAAGTTACTTCCAGGCCTGCTCGAAAGATGGGTGAACTAACGAATGCAAAATGCCCATCAGTTCGTTGAACTCTGATTTAAAGAGAGGTTAAATCTTTAAGAAAATCTTTTAAAGAGATATTGCAGTACCTATGTATGTGAAACCCTCAGTAAAATGTTTTTATTTTATGAGGATTTAGAAAGATTCTCTTCTTTTTCATCCTCCATCTCATCTTTTCTTGCTTCTCCCAACTTCAAGAGTAGTCTTAGGGAGAAGAAAGCACAGAAGGACAAATTGAAGCTGAAATTTGAAAAGAGGCTGATTCAAATTTGGCTTAATAATGAGATATTAGTATTTTGAAGAGGTTTTATTTTATGACTCTTGCTAATAGCACCATCTCTTTCTCTTCGTTCTCATAGTTTGCCTGAGTCACCACCTGATATAAGAACTCCTTACTAGGATGCTTGAAGGAATTTGGGTCCTTTGAAACCCATCAGATAAGAGAAAGACTGAGAAATAAAATATAGATGTGACTTTAGTATCATCAAAGGAAAGGCAAAAATCAAAGAAACGACCTGTATTTTTCCACTAAATAATTTGATCTTTCTTAACCAAATGCTTTTTTTTTTTTTCTAGAAATGGAACCAAAAGGTATCTCCATAAATATTTTGGCCATCCTGAGAAATTATTTAATGTTTTAATGATATCATAAGATTTATAACTGTGTTGCTAATTTCCAAGAACCATAATTTTTATAATATACTCTTCAACTTTAGAGTGATGTAAAAAAATCAAGTGAGAAATTCTCCTTACCTTCTTCTTCATGATTATGGTAGCTGAAAATTGCATGACACAATTTTTCTGTTTGTTCCTTATCAGTGTAAAATTAGTGCAGGCATTGTTGTTGGATGAAAGGCTGGATCTCCCCAACTATTCCAGTTTTGTTTTGGTTAACTTGCTGATTTAAAGAAATAATAACACTAGTATAATGATATATATATATATAAGTGAATCACTTTTGTGTACACTTGAAACTAACATAACACTGTAGATTAACTATACTTCAAAAAAAGAAAGAATAACAGCTGTCTGACTGCTTCCCATTAACAAATAGAACCAAAGTATAGCCAACATGAATCTATGTTCTCAGAGAGAGAGAGAGTCTTGTTGCAGTGCAGAAGGCTTATGAATATGGGTTGGTGTAGCAATGGGGGCAAATTGAAGGACCTCTAAGATCATTCAGTCCTTGAGATTTAATTTCCACTGCAGAACTGTGAGGAGCAGAGAGAGGTGTGCTTCTGCTGATTATCAAGCTAAAAGTGGAATTCGGGTTTTCACCAAACCAATCGCATCTTATTTTCTTCGCCCATGATGAAAGAAGTGGCCATAATCTTTCATGCATTAGGTTCTGGAAAGTGAATCAAAGACATGCCAAGGATATGATCCTTTAAAATTTACATAGGTTAATTGCACCTCTCTAAGGAAATGGCAACCCATTCCAGTATTCTTGCCTGGAAAATCCCATGGACTGAGGATCCTGGTAGGCTACAGTCCATGGGGTCGCAAAGAGTTGGACACAACTGAGTGACTTCACTTTCATCTTTGTTAGGGGGCTTCCCATGTGGCGCTAGTGATAAAGAACCTGCCTGCCAATACAGGAGACACAAGAGATTTAGGTTCGATCCCTGGGTCGGGAAGATTCCCTGGAGGAGGGCACAGCAACCCACTCCAGTATTCTTGCCTGGGGAATCCCATGAACAGAGGAGCCTGGGGAGTTGCAGTCCATAAGGTCACAGAGTCAGAAATGACTGAAGTGACTTAGCACACATGCACCTTTGCTAGGGGGAGAAATGGTTTTGTTCTAAAGCAAAAGATGAACATTACCAATCTCTTCTGGTCTTTGCCTCTCTTGATTCAGAGGACTAATTCATATTGATTTCTTTATCTTGCCTCTTTAAATTGACTGAATTTTCCTTTAATAATCAAGTTTCCTATTAATAGCTGTACTGAGCAAGAGGAGTAAAATCAATATGTGATTTAATGGCTCCTCCTGTCAGGGGCACTATTGATTGTATGACTAATGATTTTGAAATGATATACCATTATGCAAGTCCCATCTATTTTAGGTGCCTTTGCCAGGCACCCACAGAAGTACTGTTTTCTTTTCCTTCATAGATGATCTTCCAGTGTCACAGTTATCAAGTACCGAAACATTTTCTAAGGATTATAATCCCAGTGACTAGTAATACTCTATTGACAAATTTTAAGTGTTTATTATACAAATGAATGGGGTGAGACCTTATGTTTTCCACATTGATCAGCTACTCAGAATGTAGAAAATAAACCTATCACAGCAATGAAAGTGAAAAATGAAAAATAAAAGTGAAGTCGCTCAGTCGTGTCCGACCCTTTGCGACTCCATGGACTGTAGCCTACCAGGATCCTCAGTCCATGGGATTTTCCAGGCAAGAATACTGGAGTGGGTTGCCATTTCCTTCTCCAGGGGATCTTCCCGACCCAGGGATAGTAGATTAAATTCACCAAGGATCAGAAACACTGTTACTTGGGTTTTTCTGTTTATTTGTGAATAAGTGGTCATGTTGCCCTTTGGGAATGAAACTGGGAGCCCCTCCTAAACAAATGCTTACCCTAATAGAAATACCACTCCAAGCATCTCCGCTATGCTTTATTTCTATAATAATGCATGAGATCTGGGATGGGTTGGGAGTACAAATGGAAAAAGACAAGTCAAATGTTTTTATGTAATATAAGCAAGAGCATTGCAACATGCACTCTACCATGAAGTGTCTTGATTAGGGGCCATTAGGTCCAGAAGACAGTAGTAGGACCCTTCTAATGCCCACCAGCATTTTCCCACACACAATCATATGATGCTGATGGCTTTAGCAGTGATGTACAAGTATAGTTTATGATTACAAGGCAGTAAGATGGAAATTAATACCTAAAATGCATAATTTGGATGACAAATAAGGTAGATGTTTGGCATGTTTTTTGAAGAATAAATTTGATCTCACTTACCAGATTTATTTTAAAATTAAAAGCACATGTATCATCAATTCCTATATCTTCTTGTGCTTTCTCTAATATTTTGTATTTTTTTGGATATTGAGGAATGATCAGATACCCTGGTGTAGTCAGAGCAGGCTGGTTATAGATATAAAGTAAATTGGTGAACTCCAGAACATAGTTCTGGAAGTTAGAAATTATTCACTATATATATCCAGCCACGTATATATATATATATATACGTGGCTGGATTTTTGTCAGACTGTTGGTAGTTTTACAAATATCTAACTGCTATTTAAAAATGATATTGCTTTAGTCATTGACAGCTGCTCACCCAGCCTTACTATTTCAGTCTTTGCAGACAAAGCTCAGATAGGAAGACACTATCAGGTGTTTCAGTTCCTTAGCAGTGAGCCATTGGGATGTGAGTGTTATGGGGGATGTTTTTTAGGTGAGGAGCAAGGAGGAGGTTATGAGGCTCTTTAGAACCAGAAGCAGTCATTTGTTCTCACTTAGCATTAGAGGCTGGGGAATTCAGAGAAATAAAAGCAAATTCTACCTTTATTCTCCTTCATATGAGAAAAGAAAGCTGGTGATCTTTGGCATGTGTAGGTCTAAATGAAACTTGAGAGCTTTGGTCAATAATCAAAAAAAAAAAAAAGAGATCTTTATAGAAAACCTGGAAAATTCTACCAAAACTAAATAATGTGCATGACATTAAAACTGTATGTCTTTGAAAACTCATCATTTTTAAACCTTTATTCAGAAATATTCTTGGCCAATGTTACTGAACAAAAGCTATTTTCAAGAACACGTGTTTGTGGGCTCTGAGTAAGTTGTAATACATGAAGTGATTAAACCCTTATTAATTAAAAGGTAACACTAGATTTCTTTTCAGAGTCATCAAGGCTTAGGGGAGGTTTAGATTTGCATAATATTTGCATTTGTCATACCTGCCTGTCAATCACAACCATAAGACAACAAGGTGAAAAGTGCCAAAGGATCAATTACAGGAAGAATTCTTAATGAAATGTCTCAATGTATCCATGGAGTTTGCAAGGAGGGTAAAGAGTGTATTTTGTCTAAGTTGAAACTCAACTGTGGGAGGGAAGAAAATAGAACTTCACTCCCCACCCCCACTTTAAGAGGCTTTCATCTTTAGAGAGACAAAACACAACTTCCCTTTGTGATCTAGGTGGAAAATCTGACTCACTTGAAAATGAGTTTGACTGTAGGACATTGGGTGGGGTAAGATATTTTATTTTGTGATCCTTTTATATATATATATTATTTTAATAAAATTTTATGATTAAAAATGTTATGTTTGGAAATACAGTAAAGCAAAATGAAAGCCCCACAAAAATGATCCTCATGCCTGTTATGAAGTGAGGTAGCCTCTGTTCATATTTTGATGTGGTTTACTGATTTGTATCACAGGAGTGAATTCCAGAGCATAGCTCAGACAGTCCTATGGTTAAGGTATTTACTTATAAATATATTTTTCTTTTCTTACTGTGATCTGTGTTTTTCTGCTTCCCACATGACGATAAACCTAGTACGAGAGCTGTATTTTGACTAAAATAATTCTGTGGCCCTGGGCAGGGGCGCTGTGCATTGGGTGATCTCTCTGGGCTCTCAGACCCATCCCACACCCGTTCTGGAAGGACAGTCTCACAGTCCAGAAGTTTCTCAGTTGGCGTTTGTCTGGAAGTGCCGCTCGTTAACCTTGCTTTCCTCTTCTCTATGTTCCTTCTCTTCTCTTTCCTCTTCCCCTTGTTCGTCAATTTCTATTCTTCTCTGTTTCAGCAAAACAATATCAGTCAAGGTAATTGATGATGAGGAGTATGAGAAAAACAAGACCTTCTTCCTTGAGATTGGAGAGCCCCGCCTGGTGGAGATGAGTGAGAAGAAAGGTGGGGGAGCTGCTCCAGGGCTGAGCCCAACAGCTTCTGCTGGCCTGTGCCGCCCCTGGATGCCTGCACTCTTCAGAACGTGACTGACAATGCACACATCCCTCCACCTATGTAACAGGGCATAGACCTCCTTGGGGCCACAGGAGGCCTGGCCTGGAGCCCCACCAGCCGGTGTGGGCCACTATGCATATGGCAGTCTGAGCATCGGCGGTGCAGTCAAGCTTCCATTGCTGGGAATGTTGATGCTGATGCTGGCTACACCCCCATAAAGCCAACTGTCTGATTTCTTTTCTTAATTCGGGGTACCTCCTGGCTGCTAAATTGAAGCAGAAGGATTTGTATCAGTGATGGATTGGCAGAGAAGATCAGTGGGGGCCAGCTGAGAGTCCCTGGATGCCCTTTTACATACTCCTGGAGGCCCATGTGTGGCCAGCTCTCCTTCCATAACATCACAGTAACATGCTGCTTGGTGAACGCCTAGCATGAGCGTGTGACTCCAACCATTTGTTTTGCCTTTGTCTTGTGTTCCCACAGGAAGATCATTACCATTAGAATATTTGACCGTGAGGAATATGAGAAAGAGTGCAGTTTCTCCCTTGTGCTTGAGGAACCAAAATGGATAAGAAGAGGAATGAAAGGTGTGAGAGTATACAAAGACATACCAGCGAGAAATTGTACTCTTCTCTCCGTGTCTCCTACTCTCACACTTAACTCTCTCCTCTTCTCGGCTTCCAAGTACTATACTTCCTCTCCTTTGAAGCTTTAGCGATCTCATTTCCCTTCCCTACTTCACAGTGCACCAAGAAATGCCCCTTTTCTTCAGGAAGTGCCAAGTCACCTTAATTGATACCAGATTTCAGAAATAATGGCAGAGAGTTCTGTAATTCAGAAAGGATGACATAAAAGAATAATTTCTGGGTTTAGTTTTTCACTACTCAGGAATCATTCAAAAATGTGGTTCCAGCTATTAAGCATCCCCTAATACGGTAGCAGCGGACACTACTCCATACATATTAGTCATGGTAGTTGTGTCTCGTGGTAAATAATAGGAAATTTCAGAAGAATTCAATAATTAGTCTTAGAGAAACCAGTTTAAAAAAAAAAAACAGTAAGAACAAAGATCTTTAAAGAGTAGCATTCGTTTTTGCACAGTATTATTCATATCATCAGATATGAAATTTAAAAGGTATAAAACCTATAGGCATATGAATTTTCTTTAATAGAAAGGACATGATGATAGTTCATTAAGAACTTAACCCTTAATTAAGGCTGATTCTGCCTTATGCTTCAAACTTTTTCAATTCTTACTGAACTGACACATTTCTAACAAAGAAATTTTTTCTAAAAATAAAAAACAGCACAAAATTTAAAATTTTTTAAATTTTGTTTAAAAACAAAATTTTAAAGCTGAATTTTATATCAGCTTTAAAAATAGTTTTTTTTTAAATTTTGAATTATTCTAAAGGCTTCCCATAATTACCCTCTACTAGTGGACATTTTAAAAGGAATGGTAAATTATATCTATAAAATGAACATAGGACATATTGATTGCATTCAAACAATTGATGAGAACAGTTTAAATGGTTAAATGAACACTTTGCAAGAAATATGTACTTTTACATGTAAAGGAAAAGCCAAATAGAAAAGACTAATTCCTATATAGACCCAACATTTGGGGGAATTTAACTAATCTTGCTTTTATTAGAACATTCTGGCCTCTGAGTCCATCAGAAAAACAAAGTTGTCCTGACTTAATCTAGTTCAAAAAGGTAACAGGAGGCTTTGGAATGATGGAGGAGGAGCACTGGGGACCCATTTTAACGCAGCTTATTTAATACGCTCCATAGACAGCAGGTGGAAGAAAAAGACACTTTAGAAAATTGTGTTGATTTCTTACAAAGATGGGATCAAAAATGCCTCATTAACATACAGGAGAAAGCACTTACTTCTAATTGTATTCCTCCAAAGAATTGCCTTTTATCTCAAGGAAGAGCATCTTGGATACACAGCTCTTTCAATTGTCATTTTAGTAAAATATGCCTTCATATAAAAGCAAATTAAAATTCCTTGATAGTACTATCTGCTTTTGACACCCACCAAGTGGATCTGTGTCATCATAAGTAAAATAACTGACTTGTTTTTGAAAGTTTCCTCTAATGCCACTACCATTAGAAAACTGGTCCTGAAGAAGTAATTGTAACATTCTCATCTGTAACTGTGGCAGTAATTTATTTGATACATTTAGTCAAGTAGATTTCACCAAGATAAAGTGCTACAGTTACAGTCTGAGTTTAAAGCACGTAGCCTGTATGTCCCCTCCCCCCACCACAAGCCTTCCCCAGCTGACTTGTCAGTTTCCGTGAAATTATGTGTCCACAAGAAGCGATGTGGCTGTCCAATTAGAATGTGCAGAAGTCATAGATAAGGACACACAAATAAGCACTAATTCCTGGGACTTAAGTTTTGAGGATTTAAAAGAACCTAAGCATTCCTTGATGATCAAAATATCATGCATATGGAACCTCCAGTGAGAAAACTTCACCTTGGGTCAAAACCTCATTATCAGGAGGGATGGCCAAAATGAAAGGTCCTAAGATGTTTTCTCCATTTTCATTGAAAGGTACATGAAAGGTACAATCCCTGAGATCCTGGATGATTTCAGACTTCTGTCTGTTGAATTCACTAACTCCCAGGCAATAATTTCATGAGGAAGGCTCACTCAAAGATTTAAGATTAACTTCATAAAATATTTCTTCTATATTTGGCAAACTAGATATATACACTGTGTGTAAACATGTAGCGGACATGTTTTCTTAAATGTCAAGAAGTGATATATAAAGTGAATTGTTTATATATACAGTCAGTCACGCCCATTTGCAGAAATTAGGGATTTTTTTTGGAAATACTCCCAATGCCACATTTACTTGGCATTTAGTAGCAGCTCCCTACCACTATAATCAGATCTGCCTGGATTTCTTTCTGCTGATATTCCTCTTACTTTCATTATTCATCTGGTCTCTTATTCTGTGTTTGTCTTTGTCTGTTTCCTTCACAGCCCTGTTATTGAATGAGCTTGGTAAGCATTTCATTTCTTCATTTCCTTTCCATTTTTCTAGGTTATTTTTCTTTTCTATCAGGTGCCACAGTAGCTTTCTGACTTATCTTTTATTTCTATTGATTTATTAACAAGATTGTTGTTTAGAGTGATTGGCCTCATAATTTTGTGGAAGTCAGATAGTTTACATTCCACTTTGAGTTTAGTATTACCTTTTTTAAAAAATCAGTGATTTTTTTAGGCATGCACAAGAATTAAATTTGTGCACTAAACATCATAACCTTAAAAGAATGATTAATGATTAAGTCATGAATTGATGTTTCCATACCTTTCTTAATTATAAATACAATTTGGGCAAGTTTTTGTACCTTGGATGGGTTGTCAGGTGGTCTGATGTCACTGGTATTTGTTATTTAGAGTGAAAATGAAATCAATGGTAACATTTATTTTTTTTTCTTTTTTAGGTGGCTTCACAATAACAGGTATGAAATTTTTAAGTCTAATGAACAAAATTTTATTTTTTACTATCTGTTCTCGCCATGTGTTATTTACATTTTAAAAAATTATTTCCCATTTTTATTTCCTTTTAATGAAGGGAAATACCTGTGTGGTAAGACAATTTTTTAAAATGTTCTTCATTTTCTCCCAGTTACCCTTAAATATCAAGTAAGAATCACGTCTTACTTACCCTGAATTAACTTTTAGCTGTGGTACACGGTTTGCTCTTGCTGATTTTACACATTTAATGTTTTACACATTAACAATGTGTGTGTTGTGTTTATTTATGAGCAAATTTGTATGGAGAACCTATAATTGGTCGTGTTTTGACACTGATCAATTTACAGAGGTTCACACAGTGCTGATGTGAGGGAACTCTGCTAGATGCTCCAGAGAGTACCAGAATAAATACAGTGATTGCTAGTTTCAAGGTAGCATAGGAGTTGACATCCAAGCCAACTCCCTGGCCCAAGCTCAGGATTCTAATCATAGATAATGTCCTATTGGGAGAAGACAAAGCATGCTTTCTCTCTGCCCACCACACCCATCTGAGAAGGTTGAGCATTCTTAACATGGTAATGAATAATATATCTGCCACTTGAAGTGAATGACAAATGTTCTGTAAAAACTCAAAATGCTAGTTAAAAAATTTAAAACTCTTAAATTCAGAATGGTACCCAGCCACTGTTGATTGCATTTTTAAGCACAACTTTAAAGCTATTTCCTTATGTATAGAAAGGAGATATTTCCTTACAGCATCCTCTCTTTTGACCTTAAACATTTTTGCACACTTTCAAAATCATCCATGTAGATTTAGAGAGGGAAGTAAATATCCTAGTTTGTCTGAAGCTGCAGGTTGCAGATGTCTCTAAAGTCTGTCCTAATGGTTGTGACATTTTCCAATACAATTATGTAGATATCAATAGTCTAATTATTTTTTTCTGAGACAAGATAGCTGAACAAAAATATTTAGAAAAGAAACATTTCAAAAATTCTATTTGAAAATGTTATGGTGGGGGTTGGGGTTAACTTAAACCACCATCAGTGTAAACTCATGATCAGGAAGTTTCAACATGATTCTGTTAAAGTGGAACTTTCTCGATGCATTCAGTTTCACATGGGCTATTGCTCTCCACTGCTTTCTCTCCAGACATAGTGTTAAATGACAAAATAATTCATAGGCTCTTGGAGACATAGAATTTGAAAAGGATAAAAATGTTCAACAGGGCAAGTGCTCATAGAGAATTTCTTAAACCTGATTCACCTGACTTTCTCCTAGGTCAAGCCTTCCCAGTTCTGCACTGCCAGTGATGCTAGTTTTGAATCTGAAGACAGGAATGTACATTTACTTTTAAAACTTTAATCTTTTCTTTTTCATCTTATCATTTACTGAAGTCTTTTTGGAAATATTCTGATTCAACCACCCAATAAGTAACCGGTCCCTGTGTGCTTTGAGGAAGGTAGGAATAGTATAGTATCTACTGCTTGGCCCTATGCAACCTGATGCTGAGACCTTAACAAAGTCTTTAGCAGTAGATAGAATCTCTTGTTAAAATGTATCGATATGTTTGGATATCTTCCTGTTTTATCATTGACTATGTCAGGATTTTGCTTTTAGGGGCTTCCTTCTGTATCACTTGAAGCATCTTTCTTTTTAGTAACTAATTAATGGTATCTAATTTTCTTTTCTCAGAAATTGTTCATATCAAGTTCTAGAATACCTGACTAATAATATCTAACATTTTCTGTCTTGGATGCATTATGCATCCAAGAGGGCAGAATCATGTCTTTCAAAGGTTTGCTACTATTTCATATACTTCATTAAACTATTTCTTATGGTTCAGACTTTAGTCTCCAATAGCAGTTTTTCTGGTGTTACCACCTCTTCCCAAAACTTGCAATGATGCAGTTAAAATGAGAGAATTTGCAGAACCCTCTGAGGATCTCTACATTGATTTGTTCCTCTCATTTTATATGACGCTTCTTCTCTTGAACCAAGAATATCTGGGATCCACTCTCTATAGATACCTCTAGGGAAAGTTCTAAAATGTAGGTCTACACAGTGAAAAGCAGCTGTAAGCCCTGAAGAGCTTTCCTTTGAAGTCAGTTTGAAGCTTTGAAGTCAAGGCTTTAAGACACAGGAGCAGTAGAGAAGAATTAATCTAGCTCTTGGACTTTGCCTGCAGGTTTACGCAGTCTTTGCAGCTGAGTGTGAAAACCTAAATTTAAATCAGGATATATGGAAATTGAAAAAGTCATTTGGTCCACAACTTGGTGCCTCTATTTCAGAAATGTCATTAGTAGTGGACCTTAAATGCTGGGGATGCTTTTGGAACTTGCAAATCTTCCCCTGTTGCTGCTTATCTTTACCTCATTGGAAGGCCCTTGTTGGTGCCTATGATGTAATTCCCCGTTGACCCTCCAGGCCCATAATATTATAACCCCTTATACATTATAACTTATTAGAATCTGGAAAGCATCTCTTATTCATTATATCATTTGATCTTCAACCTTACAGGATAAGGTTTTTTCTCACTTATAGGAGAAGAAATGAAGGTTCAAAGAGATTAATCAATCTGCTCCAATCACTCATCCAGGGCTCAGAGCCTGACCCTCTAACTTTACATCCACAGCCATGTGATGACTGTTTCCAGCACTTTTAATTCCTTCCTCACAACTCATACATTCCTACTTGCATCTTAATCTCGTTTCCATCCAGAACCTCCACAGTGTTTCTTAAATCGACCAGTCTGAATTCAAAACAGATAAAAAAATAGGAAGACCCCAAAGCAGGGAAATTAGAGTACATTAATTTGGATATTCTTAATAAAATTAAGTATTCTGGCTTAGTTTGCAGAGAGAGGCATGTTTGATTCCCAAAACAGGCAGCTAAAATTTCACTAATTAATTAAAAATGCATAATAGTCAATATACCTCTTTAAAAGTTACTCTTCCAATCATATTATGCTTATCATATGGTAGTCTTCATAAGGCACATGGCTTTCTAAGGAAGCCAAACTATGAAAATTCTGACAGTTAAACACACGTTAGACACTCCAGTACTTGGGTTAGAAGAACAAATCCCCTTCAAGTTTGACTTCTCTTAACAGTTGAGAAAACTGAATCTGAAAGAAACACCTTGTCCAAGTATAGAAAGCAGGCATACGGCTGAGTTTGCACAGAGTCAGTCATGGGAACTCTTGGTAGAAACCAACAGCAGGTGCATCTGTCAGTCAGATGAACCAGGGGTTTCATGAAAACCCTCAGCTAGGTAATCCAGCCAGTCATGGTGACGATGAAGCACCCTTGCAAAGCCTGCCAGTGTATACGACCTTTCCCCTTCAGACTGCCCAAGAAATAAAGAAGCATTGTTTTTTATATTATGTTACTTGATCCCCAAACAAACCTGTGATATGGACAGAGCAGGTACTACTATCTCCGTGCGACATATGGGAAAGCTGGGGAAATGGCCTGCTCAAGGCCGTGTCGTTGGCACCAGTAGGCTCTAAAAGGAGCACCAAGTGCTTCCTGTAGTTTGGTGATGCCTCTGGAAGCAGGAACTTGAAGGACGTGGTTAGTACATCTCAGATGCCTGCGGGATGTGGCTGCGTTCCTGTCTGGCACGTGTGCTTCATAGAAACAGTCTGGCTTGGCTCCTTGCCCCATTGACCTGCTCTCTTCTGCAACCTACAGAACAGTGACCTCTGACCACTCAATCCCCAGACTAACACTGCGTGTGCTGTATGCCTTTGGGTGTGATGCTTACTAATTCCACAGAGCTCTGCTGGCAAACCAGTACCATCCATTCTGCTGACTTTTGCCTGTCCTTTTGCTAGGCCAGCCTGTCTTCAGGAAAGTTCATGCTAGAGAACATCCACTCCCCTCTACTATAATCACCATCGCAGGTACTCGTTTCCTCACGGGCCTTGAAAACCACAGTTAACCGCCTTCAAGTGTTCTTTGGGTCTTTAGATTTTCAGTTCAGTTCAGTTGCTCAGTCGTGTCCAACTCTTTGCGACCCCATGAATCGTGACAGAATTCAGCCCCTGTTCCCACTGAAACATTGCTATACAATGCCATGGCTTCTCTGCAGTGCTGAGTCAGCCACAAGACACCACCACAACAGCCCAGGGTGGGAAGCATGGACCTATAAAGGGGACTCTGTGCAGAGGCCTCCCAAGTTTCAGTATATTCCAGATTTCTTGCAAATCTCGCTTCTCAGGCATGGGTTTTTTATTCCAAGTATTACGAGGGATCTTTAAAAGCAAGCTGACTTTCTTCTCGGAGTCTGCCTTTCCTGCCTCCAGGCAACATGATGTTAGCCAAATACAAACAGATGACAGTGCATCTGTGGGGTTTCTCCAGAGTGGAACATTGACAGGGTGACTGAAGGATGACAGAACTATCCCGTATCGACAGTAGGATTAGAGCCCAGTTTGAGCTCCTTCTCCCTTGTCGCTGCGTCTCTGGATGACATGGATACCTGCTCTTCAGTTGTCACCATCACCCATCACTGGCCACGGTGACAGGAGCACGCCTCAGTAGGACTTCCCTTGTTTCTCGCATCCCACATACCCACTTAATCATCATGCAGCCCTGACTGCAGAGTTGTTCCAGAATATTCCTCATGAGCATAAATTATGGGCCTCTTGAGGTTCTAATCAGAGGGGCCAGCCAGTTGCTGCAAACTGCCAGGAGATATCTGCTCTCAGATTTCTCCCCTACTGATGATTTTATCCCATTATTAGTTTCTGTCTTGTCAATACTGATTTTAACCATGGCTCTTCATTATGCATTTGATTTTTAAGTGGCATTGTTTTTTTAAGATCATGATGTTACATAATTTATTATCAACTTTTCAGTAAAATAAGGTGAGTTTAAAAATAGGTACAGGCATACATACATATGGGGCTTCCCAGGTGGCGCTAGTGGTAAAAATCTGTCTACTAACGCAGGAGACATAAGACACGTGGGTTCGATCCCTGTGTTGAGAAGATCCCCTGGAGAAGGGCATGGCAACTGACTCCAGTATTCTTGCCTGGAGAATCCCCATGGACAGAGGGGCCTGGTGGGCTGTAGTCCATAGGGTCGCACAGAGTCGGACACAACTGAAGTGACTTAGCACACAAGCATACAAGCTGATGTACATATACAGATAGAGACAGGGGGAGAATTAAATAGAGAATTTCTTCTATCTGAGAAGCCAAACTAAATTACAGCATGTGCATAAAGAAGGAAATGAAACTTACTTGACTATATTAAAATGAGCTGCATTTGATACAACACTCAAAGTGGAAAGAAACATAATAGTTGATCAAAAAATGTGCTGTTAAACTGTTTCCCTTTTCAATAAAAGCTATCTAAAGAGAGGACACTTAAAAAAATTGCTTAGCTCTCCTCTTTGCCAGTTTCAAAAATGTGGATAATGAATGCTAACTTATCTGTATCATTAGAATAGTAGGGCTCACTCAGTCATGTCTGACTCTTTGCACACCCATGAACTGTAGCTGGCCAGGCTCCTCTGTCCATGGGATTTTCCAGGCAAGAATACTAGAGTGGGTTGCCATTCTCTTCTCCAGGGGATCTTCCCAATCCAGGAATTGAACCAAGGTCTCCTGCATTGCAGGTGGATTCTTTCCCAGCTGAGCTACCAGGGAAGCCCATCTGTATCATTATAGAGCATTAAAAGGATTTATCCAGCTACCATCTGTTACATATAAATATCTCCTAAATATCCATGACATTTATTAAGTGAAAATAGCCTTGACTCTACTATGACACTAAGCCTTTGTGCTTTGACTTCTCTCTGCCTGGAATACCACTCTCTCCTCTATTATAATACCTCCTAGCCAGCCTTCCAGCCATCTTCACCTGCTGAGCTCCTCTATACATGCTTCAAGGCAAATTTCAAGTATCTCCTCTCTCTTAAAGCTTTCCTTGATTCCCTGGGGCAGAGGGAAGCTGCTCCCTCACCCTGACTCTGCAGTCCTTAGCTTGTTGTAGCAGAAGTTGCCCGATCTATATGCCTCACTTCCCACTGGATCATGAGTTCCTAGAAAAGGGAATGGGATTGGAAGGCCTGAGTTTGCTGACATATGGTAAGAGTGTGAAGACATGTGTGAAATGATTGAATAGTTTTTCTATGCATAGAGCAAATAAGAGACTTCTCTAACAGTGAGTTGGACAGTCACATGACAAATACTTAGTAGGCACCTACTACTTTATACTACTACATCATAATAGGCTCTGGGGAATGTGAGGGCAATTCAGAGACCAATGAGACATACTGTTCTGTCTTGTTAAGTTTTTATGCAGGATATTTGCATGTAAGTGTGGTTTTTGGAGAAGGAAATGACAACCCATTCCAGGATTCTTGCCTGGAAAATCCCATGGACAGAGGAACATGTGGTCGCAAAAGAGTCAGAGACTACTTACTGACTAAACAATAACAACAAAAGGTAATTTAAATACAAAAAGTAGTACATTAGAAGTGTCCATGTTTAATATATACACACAACAAATACCAAGAATTAATTTATAGTGGTCATTCCTAAGCAAGTCAGTTGAAGGATATTTCATGCAATAAGAGGTAGAGTTTTGAAAAATAAGTAGGATTCAGCTAGATGAAAATGGGGAAGCTTTTCTAGATGGGTAGACAGTAGGATAAAGTGTGGCATTAAATTCAAGTCAAGTCCGGAAAAAGAGTGTAGAAGAAAGTAATATAAACAGGGTGCCCTGCTTTTCTTTAGTTTGAAATCCATTAAGATATTCCTAGATTTTGGTCATTCTCATACCTCTTCTGCATTCCTTCCTTTGGCTTCATACCAACTATACAGTTATGTACTTCATGTAATTTTTTGCCTCATGTTTTTACTTCACTAAATTTGTTTAAAAAAAAAACACACAAAACCAAGTCACTAACACTAATGGAAAGCTAGTATTTGTCATAAATACAAAATAAGGTTAAAAAATTTTAAGATGAAAATAGTTATTAACTTCTAGCTCTATGCAATCCAGTGCTCTATGCCTAAGACATGTTTCTCTTTCCTAAAGGATAGAAACCCTAATGTCAGGAACTAGTTACAGATGTAACAGCCCCCAAACAAGCATGTCTTCATCATCAGAAGGACTCAAAGATGATTAAAAATGGAATAACCTTTTTGCTCACTACATGATTTGATTTCATTGACTACCATGTCCATATATTTAATGGCATGTTCCAAATTATTTCATTTTGTGAAATGCAGTTTAAAGTAATGCCACTGTATCACCTTTCTTTTGTAATTTCTCTATATTTTTCTATCTAAATCAACTTGAGTCCCATTAAAAACAGCTTCCCATTTGTAAATAAACTGTTAAAAGGGAACATAGTAAATATTCTTCCCCTAATGTCTTGTAATTCAAATTAAAATCCAAGTGGTACTTTCACTTTCATATAAAATGCTAGCAGTGCGTCTAGCCCACCTGCTGCACATTCTAGCAATCAACATCTGGCCTAGGAACTAGTTTCCTGCATCATTTGCTGGCGCATCAGATGGACCCACCATGGCACTGTCCCTCGGCAGAGGGAAGCCACAGGTCTTTGGAGGGGAAGGGAGTTGTGAACTCCTGCAACAGCTGATGCCTTAGTGCAAAAGGTGAGGAGTCTGGGCTACAAGTCCTTCCCACCCTGATCACTCCCCAGTCCACAGACTCCCATTGCAGGCAGTTTGCCTAGAAGGTTCTAGAAATGAAGGCATCAGGGCTGCAGTCTTTCTGTACCACCGATACTAGATCCTTGTCAATGAGGTCCATTCAGCTCAACTGTGAGGGGACGTGGCCTGTCTTGTTCCACATCTGAAGCCTGAAGGACAGGGGGCTGAGTGATTATAGGAAGAGTATTTGTCCTTCACATGTGCATGGCCTTTTCAGTCTGGGATTTATCCTAATGACCTTCACACAGAGAGGAACCAACTGTGAACTTCCCCTCATTAATGGACTCTCAAGTCAATTAACATTTTCTTAGTACCCACCTGTTTCTCCTGGAGTGTAAACTGCTTGGTAGTTCTGGAAATAATTATGCCCCCATGGTGAATAGTAGTCACTCCCTGAAGGCCTCACGCTCCCTCTTCCTTGCTTCTTTTAAGATTAATGTGATCAAGGTCCTCCCAACCCATCAGCTTTGCACCAGAGAGAGACAGCCCTGGAGTACAGGCATCTTACTAAATGGAATGCATGGATGCTTAGCTTCTTAACTTGCAGTAGAGACTCTTGGCAAATAAGGGGCTAAGATAAGAATTTACCATCTATCATCTGTTTGCCCCTGGGGCATTTTCTGTTGCCTCTTGAAAGTAGAGAGGAGGAGACCGGATTCTTTCACCTGGCAGCTTTAACTGTGTTTCCTCTTGGTCATGTGCTAAAAGGATGTGTACAAACGGCCAGGGGAACCGGCATCCTAGGCAACACCTGGGTGATTCCCTCATCAGAGACGCCAAACGGCAGAGTTTTCCCCGGGATATGATCCTATCAGTTGCTTTTCCTGATCAGCTCTTTGGCTGGTGGTTAGTTTGTGGGATGTTACGATCCCTTGCTGTCACAGTGATCACTGACCCCACAGGTCAGGCATCTGTCCCGTTCTCCCCTCCCTGCAACATCACCCCAGGGACTTCTAGTAGGTCATCAGGACTTCCTTCCTTCTTGGTGTCCTTGTTTCAGGATCCAGGGATTTCCAAATAAGATGGAGTCCATCCTCAATCTCTTGCCCTTCCCTTTCACAGATGAATATGATGACAAGCAGCCACTGACCAGCAAAGAGGAGGAAGAGAGGCGCATTGCGGAAATGGGGCGCCCCATTCTGGGAGAGCACACCAGACTGGAGGTGATCATTGAAGAATCCTACGAGTTCAAGGTATGCTCATCAGCACTGCCCACCAGGAAGTTCATAGTGTCGGTCTGTGCTGTGTGATCCATCCAGAGAGAGGAACTGGCTCACTGATGGACAGACCACCAGAGCAGAAATGGAATTCCAGAGTTGGTAGGGAACTAAGGGATCTTGTAAACTAAATAGCATCAGAACTAGGGTCTGGGGTTCTGGTTCAGACCCTGATCACTAACAGGATCCAAGGTGCCCTAAAGGGAGGTTTTGTCCAAGAGGACAGCAAGGAGAGCCAAAGATGGGCTCTAAGAGACTGTTATCTATGGAAGAAACCATTCTTTGTTTGAAAGAGCTAGTCAATCTAGTAGAAGCAAAGCCTTGGCACTGCTAAAAATGAGGCTTTTGTTTGGAGGGAGGTTGGTAAGCTCTCCCCATGGAACATGCAATTGATAAGCTCTCATGTATATGTAGTCATCTTCTCAAGATCCTAGGACACTTGACTACAACCTGCAAGCTGAAGGTAGAGTGCCTGTAACCAGAGAGTTTGTCATCAGACAAAAAATTAGATTTCTAGTTCTCTAGATGAGAAAAGTCATTTTTCAGAAGTTAAGCAAATGGACCTTAGGGTGAGCTTAGGACTTTGAGGTGAAACTTTCCATCTGTTCTTAGCTGCTTACCGAGCCCTCATCCCATCTCCCATCCCATCTCACTCACATGGTCCTCCCTCCTAGAAATCCCCCAGTAGAGGTGCACCTGCATTCTTCAGTGGGATGTGAAAAGGTTTCCAGAACTACACACCAGAGCTCAGCAGCATTTTCCCCACTTATTTTTGAAAAGCAGATTCTGCTTCTGTTTGGAAGACCAGAATGAAGAATCCAAAAGGGAGAATCAGGCCACCAACCTAGAAACCAGAGCCCTCTGGATTGCATCTGGAGTTTTCACGGTTGTGACTTCTTTGCCTTTTGCTGGGCCTGTTCATTATTTTTTTTAATTTGGTTCACAAAGGAAGGTTCCTGATAGGAGATAGGTGGAAAGAAACATTTCTTTGCAAATTAAAGTGGCATTTGAAAGATAAAGATGCAATTAAACTTTCCCCTTCAGGCCACCATGGATATATCTGTTAACTCATTCTTTCGGCCATTCCCATAGAAAGAAAGAGCAGGATAAACACTGGGACCAGTGCTTTCTAGGCAGACCCCGACCATCAGAACCCACCCGGTATTTGATCTGGAACCTGGCCAGTTGCACACACATGACTGACATGTGCACATGTTCCTTGAGATTCCCAAGGCAGAGATATCTCAGCCTGTCCACGTTTGTGGACCACTCTGTTCAGGTGTCCATCTTCACTCTTCTTCATGCACCCCCTTTTCACCTGTCACTCGTGGCAGCAGAGACTCTACAGCTTGGCATTTCTGTAAACACTAGTTCCCCCATCCTCCCAGGACTTGCCTGGGAATTATTTTGTGCCCTCTCTCCTCTGGAACAAGCCTGAGCTTTCCCCTTCCATGCACCCATGACCAGGAAGAGCAATCACAGTCACTTCCTGTAGGAAGAATTGGGTTGGGTATGGCAGGGCACAGTCTTCTAGGCAGCAAAACTTTCTTGGGTTCAAAGCTCTTTCTGGTAACCACACCAATGATCCAAGCACTTGAAAGTCACCCAACACTCTCTCCATAAGTCTAGTTGTTTGCAATACTTATCTTTCTAGAATAGTTTCCAAAGGACATGTCCTCCCATGTCCTCAAGAGTTCATCAGTATGGTTACTATCAACACTGAAGGGCACCTTGGATTATGTTTCTGAAGTGCCTTCAAGTATTAATGTTGGTATCATTTTATTCTCTTAAGAATTTTTTTCTAGACCATAGCTGTGTTAAAGAACTTGTTCAGAGCCCTCAGAACTGCATTAAATACCCAAATCTGGGGTCACATCTAACAATGTTCAAGCCTGCTTTGCCCACTGGGTTCTTATTTACTATCTTCTGACATAGTACTGGATTTTCCTAACACCCGTGACTGAGGGTGAGGTTAAAACAATTGCTCACAGTCTAGTGCAGTGAAGAGCTAACGATGGACATTTAGGAAATCTCCAGGCCATTGTCGATGGGAATGCTCAAGTATAAAATTTCAAATTCACCTTATTCTTTCATCTCCTCCTATAGGTCAAGAGAGGACATGTATGTAAATTAAGCCCTGGGAAGAACCCAGGCTGTCTCATAGTCCCCTAGGGTTAACCTGAACTAAAGTTTATGATCTACCTGAGGTTTTACATATATATATATACATTTCAAGTTTAGTTTATCTTAAAACTTAGCTCTTTAGAGACATTCCTGAGGCAATATTGTTTGAGGTATTTAACTGTTAGAAAAGATTCTCTTGTCAGTTACTCATCCCCCAGGTGATGGGATTCTCAGCATTGGTTTTAGAATAAAGAGGGTTCCTTTGGAGAGACCTGTCACAAGTTTCCATCATATTTAGGAAAAGTCAAGGTCATTTCTTGTTACCTTCTACAGAGAACTTTGAATCGGCATCAACCATGACACTTGGAGGACTTAACAAGATTGGCTGAGTCGAGAGAAAAGTCAGAGGCTTGTCATGTGCTTCTAGTTACAGCAGTCCTGATGATGACAGCTATTATCAGGGGCACTAACAATTTTAGATACAAAGCTGGAGGCCGAAAGGTCACCCCCCTAAGGAGAAACAAACTTGGCAAAGGATGATGTTGCAAGTACAGAGTGGGCCAGTTGGAGATGGGCCCTTTCAGGTTTATCGTCCTCTGAATATTTTGCTTCAGTTCCAATGACAGTTGTACTAACATACTTGACATTCTGATGTGGCTTTGGCCTTCCGGATGGACCCTTCAGATCACATTTCCCTTCCTTTTGATTAGCTGATAACATGATCTCTTTCTCTCTCAAACCTTAGTCAATTCAGGGACACTGCCTTAAACATGTACAGGTTTTGACCTAAGACAAATGATATGTGTTTTCTGCCTCTTTGCAATGAGTGGGAATTCGAGGAAGCTCTGACAGTAAGTGTGGGCATGTGGTAGTCTAGTCAGGTGGTAGTCTCTTTGGGAAGAACGGCCTCAAGTCCCAGAAGTGACCCTTCTCCTTGCAGTTGCTGTGATTTGTGGTAGTGCTTTGGGTGCATCTGCTTCCTTAGTTTTCTTGTGACTGCTTGGCTGCTTCTGTTGTTCCATGAACTGACATTTATGTGGACAGCTAAGAGTGCTAATTGTACAGAACCAAGCTTAAAACAAAAGTCTTAAAAAAAAGAAGAAAAAGAAGAAGTGACTCAGTATTAGTAGAGCAGTGGAAAATTTAGTGCGAGGTCATTGCAGTTGCCATAAACCACGGGCCCCAACCTCCAGGATCTAATTCCTGATGATCTGAGATGGAGCTGATGTAATAATAATAGAAATAAATGCATGATAAATGCAATGTGCTTGAATCATCCCAAAACCATTCCCACCCCAGTCTATGGAAAAAAATTGTCTTCCACGAAACTGGTGCCAAAAAGGTTAGGGGCTACTGCCCTAAACCACACAAATTGTCCTTTTCTTGGCTTTTCTCATTTGCAGCAGAAGTCAGGTGAGATGAATTCTCTAATAGCCACTAGTCTTACATAGCCAGTAGCCAAAGAAAAATCCATTTATTGATGATCATACAGCAGCAGTCTTGAGACTCTGGTGTTTGGCTGCATTTTATTGATCAACAAAAATATAGTAAGAATAGATTTTAATTTTGTAATCTCTCTGCCACTTCTGGATGTTCACTAATAGATAATACTGAGCAGGGCATAGATAAACTCAGTTGCAGACAGCACACTCTAGATGAAGCCAGGAGAGAAGCAAGTTCATGAAGCATCCAAAAGGAAAGGATGGGCTTTGCAACATCCTCTATTCTAACCACTGAGGCTATTCTTCCTTTGCCATTAGGCATTGAAGGAGGCTTGTATTTGCTACAAAGAAGTTTCCATTTCAGGATGTTTCCAAGTCAGGACTGTGCTTGTTTGTATAAACATAACAGTGTTTGATGTCAATACTGTTGTTCTGAGCCTAACATCTGCTACCCTTTATATAACTCTGGGGTTTCAAAATCAAGGAGGTCTGAGATTTCCTGAGGCCTTAACCAACCCAGCCGTTATTATTTGATTCTTTTCAACCTTTCTAGAGTACCGTGGACAAACTGATTAAGAAGACAAACCTAGCCCTCGTGGTTGGGACGAACAGCTGGAGAGAGCAGTTCATCGAGGCGATCACTGTCAGTGCTGGTGAGTGCCTTTCTATGAATATTATGAATGATAATGTCATTCATTACAAGCTTACTTTTCCTGCCATAAACACTTGGTCTATGTCAAAGCACCAAAGATTCTCTGTGATGAAATTAAAAGAGAAATAAATGTATTTGTAGCATATATGCACATTTTGGGGACAAATTTAGAGTTTATAGATGAAGTAAATGTCTTCAGACAGAACTTCCTTCTCTGTCTACATTGCGTCTCTCTCTCTGGAAATAGACAAGATAAATTTAAAGCCTTCACATCTCAAACTCATGGATAGCCATTCACAGGGCTTTGTCTGGAAAATTTCTTGAGAGCAGGAGAAGTGGCCAAGTGTAGGTCAGAAAGGAAGCAGCAATATCATTGTTGAGCCAGGGTGATATGAAGACCCTTTACCGCCACCATCTGCATCATTTTAAACTCTCTTCAACAGTGTCTAACATTAAGTGTTTGCACTGGCTCTGGATATAAAAATAGAATCACATTCTGTTTCTTCCTGTATACGCAAAGTGCAGAGTTTTATTTAGGAAAATCCTGCAAAATGAAGTGTGCTGCAAACACAAGGAGCCAGACACCTGAGGAAATTAAATTCAGAAAGATGTATCTGTTTCATGTATCGCCAAGCCTTGTCCATTCTCTGTGTGATTGTATAAAGGTGGAGGAAAGCCCCTTCCAGAGATTCAGGAAAGTACCACCATCATGGTTTTCAGGTCTTCTGCTGCATTTCCACTGGTTCTTTCTCTTTAAAGATCCTTGCAGGTTCATCCTCTACTGTTGCAGTGAATGAACAAAACTAGAATTTTCTAAGTAGTGATTCCCAGACTGTAAAATATGGAAACAGCGTCACTAGCGATTGGGTCATGACTTCTAACACAACCCCCTCTTTCCAATCTGCCAGAGAATAACTTGACAGATCTCCCAAATACTGTGGGAACAGAGGGTGGTAAAGGAATGTTTGTGCCTGTTTATTAATAGTACTGTTTATAATCACACTTTGGTTTCTTGCAATGGAGTCCACAGTGGAAGATTATGAACAGTAAATGATGAGTAATTGCTTAGGGGAGTAAATTTGAAATTTACACCTAAATTCTAATGGAGGTGAGGGACTCCCTGTGTTATTCTTTTCGGACTGCTGTCACAAAATACCAGAGACTTGTGGTGGACTTGTAAACTGCAGAAACTTAACTTCTGCCAGTTCTAGAGGCTGGAAGTCCCGTGTGAGGGCCTGGTAGATTTGGTGCCTGCTGAGAGCCTGCATCCTGGTTCATGGACAGCTGATTTCTCACTCTGTCCTCACATAGGAGAAGAGATGAGGGAGTGCTTCAGGGTCTCTCTTTTTTAAAAATTTACTGCATTATAGTTGATTTGCAGTGTTGTACTAGTCTCAGATATACAGGAAAATGATTCAGTTATACACATACATATATTCATTCTCTTTAAGATTCTTTTCTCATATAGGTTATCACAGAATTTTGAATAGAGTTCTCTGTGTTCTGCAATAGGTCCTTGTTGGTTATCTTATATATAGTAGTGTATGTATATTCACCTCAAGTTCCAAGGGCATTAATCCTGTTGATGAGGACTTTATCCTGATGATTTTATCATCTTCCAAAGGCTGCACTTTCATATACCATCATATCAGGAATTAGGTTTCCACATACGAATTTGGGAGGGACATAAACATTCACTCTCTAGAACTCCCTCATTATGGCTTGTATTTTTTTCTGTAAATCTAAGATTAATATCTGAGGCATGGGAGTTATACTCCTTCTCAGAGAGAATACAAGCTAAAAGGACAAAGATAACTTGAATAAGACACTATTGACAAGGCCAGTGGTGGAAGATATTTTAAAATAACCAAATTATTTTATGGGCTTTGACATATCAGAATTGAAACATTAAAAGCAGCATAAGCCTTAATGGATCATTTCTAATAGTTTCCACACTTCCTTTGGCTGCAGATGTATGAGCATTTGAATGATGATCATGACCTGGCCTTATTCATTCATTCATTTTTCTATATGTCAATCATCATTCTTGGTGCAAAGGATATGACAGTGAATAAGACAAATATTCCTACCTACATGAAGCTTACCTTCTAATGCAGGAGATAGCAGATAAGTAAAATAAGAAGTCAAAGTGTATGTACAATGGTGAGCTTATCATCAGAACAACAAAGCTGTAGAGGGGGATAAGAAGCTTGCCTAAGGGGCTGCATTGGACAGTGGCCAAGAAGATGCAGTCCATAGACTTATCACTGCTGAATTTGCTTTTCTAGCAGTTGGGTGGTTTTGTGTTGATTTATCAGCACATTTTTGTAACTTTCAGGGACCAAGGTAAACATTTTATGGCCGAACTATGGTAATGGAAAAGGGTGGTTTTAAACAGCAAAAATGATTATGCTGCAAAGTTGTATTTTTGCTCCTGATCAGAATAGGTATACAGAGAAACAACTCTAAAGGTGCTAAGACTTTCTTACTTTAAAGGGGAAGATTTTGGTTTGACAGCCCTTTCTTATGTTGAATTAAATCCTCTTGAAATTTCATGAGGTCATGACTATCCTGACCTTTGGGAGGAAACATCTGAGCCTCTGAAAGGCAACTTGGCTTTGGAAAGTAGCCCAGAGCCCGGATCTACCAAATACTAGTCCAGTGTGCTGTCCACAGCTCTTGAGAGAGAAATGTCAGAGCAAGGAAAACTGGTCCTCACGTCTGGCTCATGACTTCCCTTGGCTTTGTCACCACTGCTGAAACTGTTTTCAGCACTTAGATGATGGGACTAAGTCCCCTCACATCCTTTGAAGAACTGTTGATGAATGAAATGCAAAACCTCTCAAGGATTCTTATTTATCATGTAATGTATTGTGTTTAAGTTTCTAAATGTATGCTTGGGAACAAGACAAAAATTGCTTAGAAATTTGCAGGCTGCTGGGTAAAATTGACCTTCTTTACAATTTTGAGACAAAATATCAGAAAGGCAGACTGATAGTTTATAGGCATTAAATTACATGAAGGGCAGTTTGGAAGCTCAATAGTTGTCATTATGATTAAATTTAGGTCTCTAAAGAATGTTAATATTCTTGGGTTGTTAAATAGACAATAAAATTGGTAAAGCAGCATTTCTTGACAACAGAATTTTGTTGAATTTTAAGATTTCATGGCTAAATAGTTGAGAATCTGAAAGAGTTGCCTTATTAAAAATGTTAAATTGCTTTTAAACGGCTCTACTGAGAGGTTTTTTCCCATGCAATTTTCTGTGCAAAATTGAAACCATCTATCTTCCTAAACAAAAATAATAATTTTATAAATTGAATTTTGCTTGTGTTTCCCACTGATTATATTTAAACTAGTTTCAAGGCAACCCCCAGCAGTCTGTTGGTTCTGGGGGTTGAACCCCTCTACCTTCACTGAATTTCATAGCTCTGTCCCTAGATCTCCTAGGACCATAATGTTTCTGTAAACCAAGTTCTTGTAGTTCAGTATTTGAAGAGTTAAAGGACTCATTTGATTCCAGGGACTAGAAGGGGATTATACAGTCATGTCCCTGAAGTTCTCCTTCTGTCTTTCCCTGGATAGACTACCAGGAGTGGTGGCCCGCAGCACTGAGGTGCCCGTAAAAATTGGCAAGACAAGTCGGGTACCATTAGATGGTATGAGCTGTACTAGCAGATGCATTTCTAAGGGAACCCAGCCTTCACTGTGTGTCCAGTTTAAATTTCCCCCAAGGCCACCTTCTTCCTAATGTCTCTACCAAGACAGGAATGAAGGGTTGGCTTTAAGAAATCATGGATCAGCTGGGCTACGAGGGAGAAATGTGTCAGGAAGAGGGCAAAGGTTATTTGCGTAAAGAGAAGCAGAATGCCAGTGCCAATTCCATAGCCAGCACACTGCTGTTCTTCCCAGCAGCCTTGGGCTATGGTGAGGTGAAGGGCAGAGGGGTGACAAGCCTGGCTTTGGAGTCAGATGCATGTTTGTGTCCCAGACCTCCAACAACGTCCTGGATGACTCAAAGAGGATCGTTGTTGTTTGGTCACTCAATCAGGTCCAACTCTTGCAACCCCATGGACTGTAGCCTCCCAGGCTCCTCTGTCCATGGGATTACCCAGGTAAGAATGCTGGAGTGGGTTGCCATTTCCTTCTCCAGGAAATCTTCCCAACCCAGGGATCAAACCAGCATCTCCTGCATTGGCAAGTGGATTCTTTAGCACTGAGCCACCTGGGAAACCCTCTAGGCAGATTATTTCCCCTCTAAATTTTAGTCCCCTTATGTAGAAAGTGGAGAAAACAGCTCCTCACTCATGGAGTTGCTATAAGGACTAATCAAGGCAACATGTATTTTCACCAGAACCAACTTTTGCGTCGGGATACCACAGTTGGTTATTTGGGAGGCAAATCATCTTGAATATTCTATGATAAAACTCTTAGAGGAAAAAACATAGGCAGAACATTCGATGACATAAATCAACACAAGATCCTCTATGACCCACCTCCTAGAGTAACAGAAATAAAAACAAAAGTAAACAAGTGGGACCTGATTAAACTTAAAAGCTTTTGCACAGCAAAGGAAACTATAAGCAAGGTGAAAAGACAGCCCTCAGAGTGGGAGAATATAATAGCAAATGAAACAACTGACCAAAGATTAATTTCCAAAATACACAAGCAGCTCATATAACTCAATACCAGAAAAACAAACAACCCAATCAAAAAGTGGGGAAAGGACCTAAACAAACATTTCTCCAAAGAAGACATGCAGATGGCTAGCAAACACATGAAAAAATGCTCAACAACGCTCATTATTAGAGAAATGCAAATCAAAACTACAATGAGATATCACCTCACACCGGTCCGAATGGCCAACATCAAAAAGCCTACAAACAATAAATGCTGGAGAGACTGTGGAGAAAAGGGAATGCTCTTGCACTGCTGGTGGGAATGTGAATTGATACAGTCATTATGGAAGATGGTATGGAGATTCCTTAAAAAACTAGGAATGAAACCACCATATGACCCAGCTATCCCACTCCTAGGCATATACCCTGAGGAAACCAAAACTGAAAAAGACACATGTTTCCATTGTTCATTGCAGCACTAGATGCAACAACCTAGATGTCCATCAACAGATGAATGGATAAAGAAGTCGTGGTACATATACACAATGGAATATTACTCAGCCATAAAAAGGCAGATGAACCTAGAACCTATTATACAGAGTGAAGTAAGTCAGAAAGAGAAATATAATATCATATTCTAATGCATATATACAGAATCTAGAAAAATGGATCTGAAGAATTTATTTACAGGGCAGCAGGGGAGAAACAGACATAGAGAATAGACTTGTGGACATGGGAAGAGGTGGGGAGAGGGTGAGATGTATGGAAAGAGTAACATGGAAACTTACATTACCATTTGTAAAATAGATAGCTAACGGGAATTTGGTGTATGGCTCAAGAAACTCGAACAGGGTCTCTGTGTCAACCTAGAGGGGTGCAGTGGGGAGGGAGATGGGAGGAAGGGTCAGGAGGGAGGGGATATATATATATATACCTATGGCTGTTTCATGTTGAGGTTTGACCGAAAACAACAAAATTCTGTAAAGCAGTTATCCTTCAGTTAAAAAATAAATTTAAAAAAATAACCAAATTTTGTGGAAAGGCAGTCAGTTCAGTTTAATTACTAAAAAGGCTACGTAACTAAAAACACTGTTGATCTTTTCATTTTATATTACACATGCCATTTGATAGATAAGAAAACTGAGATTCAGAAAAACAATGTTACTTGCACAAGAACTCGGAACTGGTAAATGTCAGTGCTGCGGTACATGTCAGCCTGAGATTTTCTTCTTTGTGGAAGTGCACACACTCACTATGCCTGAGAACTGAGTACACACTCACCTGTGCACACGCACATAGAACGTCCATATACATACTTACACAGATGCGCACAGACCTGTATGTGTGTGTACAAATACATGAACACAGAGACACACATATATAAACATGTGTATGCATACAGACATGCAAAACACAGGCACACAGAGACTGGCACATTCTTTGGCCTATAACTTTATTCTTTTGGGTAACTGAGGAGCAGATTGAAATATGAAAGTTTTTTTTCTTAATATTTGTTAAATCTCCTTAAGCTCATATTTCTTTAAGGAAAGGCACCTGTCAGTTCCCTCAAGGACAGAGGAAGGTGTTTGTTTCCCTGGGTGCATCTGTAGCCTTCTGCCTACTAACTGGTCACTTTCTTTGAATAAAGTCAACATACTGCCCTCTCTTTCACCTGATCATCTTAAGTATCCAGTACTAAGGCTTCCTAGGTGGCTCAAGATTATAGTGAGAGACGCGATGTCAGTTAAATAAAGAGGTGGAGGGGACGTCGTCTCCTGAGCCTACCAACCAGTATGGAGACTGGCTCAGTTTGGCTGACGCTTATGCCATCAGCCCTTCCCCATGTGTTATATAGAATAATAAGTGCACTCAGATAAGCTGAATTGTTTAATGGCAAAAGCTGTCACCTCAGTGGTGCCCCTGAACAATAATTCACTTGACAATTCTGTCAACCTGAAGACTGATCCACTCTTAAGTCCTAAATAATAAATAATAAAAATGGTACCTCAAATGAGTTTCAAGGGTTGCTGTGCCATCTGGTCTAAGCAAGAATCCTTTAACATCTCCTCTATTATTGAACATCATTACTTAGAGACACTCTCATTACTTAATGTATAACCCGGGGGTCATATGAAAATCCTATTTAAGCAGTTGAAGAAACAAAAAACACTGCTAGCTCAGATTTGACACAGCATTAGTTTGACTGTGAGGCAATCAGAAAAAAAAGGGGAGAGGCTGTTAGGGATTGGGAATTTTCTTTTTGTCCTATTTCTTGTGTGACTATAAAGAGTCTTAGTTATTCTTTATCTAAACATAGAAGCTGACTGAGGTTCATGAAAAAAAGATGAAGTGTCATGAGAAATAGTAGGTACAGCTGCCTTTAAAGAAGTTGGTCAAAAAACTGTATATGAAATTTTGGCTCACTTTCTGCTTGAATAATGCTATCCTATCTATTCTGTCAATGAAAATAATCAAAACAATCTATAATTAGAAAAAGAGTTGTTTTTTTTTTTTGGTGCTCAAATGGCATTTACTAATAAAACACCATAAATCATAAAAGTCTTTCCAACTTTTTGTTTAAGATGGGAAAACTTCTTACACAAAAACATAGAGCAAATCTAAAACATGAATATTTTAAGAGTTGCTCTTACTGAAGAGAGACTGTAAGACCTGGAACCCACTTAGTGACCACCTTGCTACATGTCAATCAGGGGACACAGTTGGAAAGATTAATTCTGGTCACTACAGAACCCACCAGCCCTCTAATCTTCAATTTCTAAATAAGGGAGTGAAACTACTGTTGGTAGAAGGCTTCTGCAGATCTGAGAGAAGTTAGATCAGAAATAGCCCAACACTTATAAGAACAATGCTTCCCAAACTTTAATCTGTATGTGAATCTCCCAGGGATCTTTTTAAGGTGTGTATTCTCAAAAGCGCTGGGGGAGGTCTGAGATTATGGATTTCTAACAATTGCCAGGTGATGCTGCTCCTGCGGGTGCCTTGATTTACCTCTGTGTTTGTATCAAAAGCTCCTGGTATTTGAAAGAGATGTTTTGTACCTGTGCTTTGAGAGATATGCTGTGGTCAGCTCCCCTTAACAGGCTCTGACCTAACTACAGGAATGTGCCTGCACAGAGGAGACTAGAGTTGTCTGAACGTGACCTTTGCTTTATTACAATGCTAAGACCTCTGCCCAACAAGGGAGTTGTACTCTGTCAGGCACAGTTCTGACCAGGTGCAAAGGAGCATAGAAGATTGCACATGCTGCAGCTTACCCTGGCTGTTCTAGAAACCTCTACCCCTTTCCTAAAGCCCCAGTGATGTACCTGCCTCCTACCCCTAAGGTTGTTACTCCCCTCGCGGAGGTGCTTTTTTTAAAAATTTATTTATTTATTTTAATTGGAGGCTAATTACTTTACAATATTGTGGTGGTTTTTGCCATACATTGACATGAATCAGCCATGGGTGTACATGAGTCTCCCCGTTTTATCTGAACCAAACTGAGAACTATAGACCAGAAGACAGCTTCCCAGTTTACTCTGAAAAAAGAATTAAGAACATTAAACAAGTCAGGGATACATTTCATCAAGGTTTCAAGAAAAAAAAAGAAACAGACCACCTACATAAAGAGTCGGTTTGGCCTTGACACCTGGGAAGTGAGTCTTATCATCAAAGGACCAGCATTGGAATCCCAGGAAGAGGGGCATTTAATCTTTATTTTTAACATGGATGTTCTTTACTCCTGGTCAGTGTGCCCTTTTCTTTAATAATTAAATCAGACATACAGTGTTTGTTTAATAGGCCACAAACAGGTTAAGGCATTCGAATGATAATCTCTATTTTGGGAACATGGCTGTACTGAAAGGTCCTCCGAAGGACCCTTGATTATCAGCAGTAAATGTCAATTTGCTTTTAATGGTACTGCTATTTCAAATTTAGGGCTCTAGCTTTAAGCAAATGAAATATCTGCCTTAGAGTACACATTAGATTAATTGGGTAATTGCACCATATTGGCCAAAGTTCATTAAGACATCTAATGTTTAAGACATGCTGTCTAATGGTCACATTAAATTCAGTAGCTGCTCTTCTTGCTTTGAATTAGATATCAGGAAAGTAAAGCTTATTTAACTTTTTATCAGTTGTTCAGTTGCTAAATTGTGTCCAACTCTTTGTGACTCCATGAACTATAACACGCCAGGTTTCTCTGTCCATCACTATCTTCCTGAGTTTTCTCACACTCGTGTCCATTGAGTTGGTGATGCCATCCAACCATCTCATCCTCTGTCACCTCTTTCTCCTCTTTTCCTCAATCTTTCCCAGCATCAGGGTCTTTTCAAATGAATCAGCCCTTCGCATCAGGTGGCCAAAGTATTGGAGTTTCAGCTTCAACATCAATCCTTCCAATGAACACCCAGGACTGATCTCCTTTAGGATGGACTGGCTGGATCTCCTTACTGTCCAAGGGACTCTCAATAGTCTTTTATCAGAGCCCCTATCAAAACTACTCTCATGGATTATAAGTTAATCATAGTTTTAATTTTTACCTTTAAAGTATAATATTTGAAAAGTATTTTTATCTTTCTTTAGAGTTAGTTATTTTCCATGATGTCACTTCCTATAAAGAAAGCATGATAAATTCCTACTTTAAAGGAATGTTTTGGGTTTTTTTTAGCAAATTAATTTTTAATTCAATGTTTTCTTATTTGCTTTGCTGTCAGAAAACTTAACTTTTTTGTCCAAGTATTCAATATTCACTCAAGTCTTGTGTCAGAATGTGTCCTTTATTTCTGCTTTCTTAAGATATTTTGGGCCTATTTTATCTTAAAGTAGTTTAGTTTATTAACAGGTACAGATCTGCCTAAGTCCTCTTAGAAGTAGAAAGAATCTAAATTAAAATATTTTTTTAAACAACAAGTCTGTCATGTTTACTATTTCTCTAGTATCCAGGACAGTGTTTGGTAGTGAAAATATTTATTGAATAAAGAGTGATTGAATTTAGGTGGGAAGCAATGCTTTTCAATCTACATGTAACTGGATTAAAAACCTGTTTTCCCTGGTATCATACTGCCATGTCTGATCTAGAAAAAAAATCTATATAAACACACACCCTCACATGTATCCATATGCCTTGTTTCAAAGTTCCAGACATATTTTTAATTCATGTATAATAAATACACATCCACAGAACATGCAGATATACATATGCATGTAATGGTACACGTAAAATACATTTATTTTTGTGTATGCAAATTGGATATGCAAATCCATATTTAAAATTGCATTTTCTGTCTGTTTCCTTAGTGGGATTTTAGTGTTTTTTGGCTCGTTATCAGGGTCTGAATTGAGAAAGAGGAAAAGCAGAGGGCATGAGGGAGAAAGATGACAGTAAGTTCCAGAGAGAAACTTGAATATCTCCCATAAATAGGAGATATTAAGGGAGATATTCTAGGGCCATATTGGTAGGTAGACGAAGCAAATCTCTGATATCAATCAACCTCAAAATGTCAGTGGTAGCAGAATAAAATGTTGAATCAGGTAACTCCAACTGTTAGTTTCAGAAAGAGGCAGGCTGGCTGCACAGGGGTGAGAGAACAAGAAGAAGATGGGAGAAACAAACAATTACTTTTCTGCCCCTAGATATGCTTTAGCTAATATTTCTGAAAAGAATATTGACTTGTTGGGCTGTTTTTCTCTTAAATTGCTTATTTCAAAATCTTGAGGAAAACACTGTATAGAAAGGCTGGGGAGTGATTCAGCGCTCTTATTTGTAAGCCTGGAGTCATATCCCTAATGCAGCTTTTGTCTGGAGAGGCAGCAGCTCGGCTCTGCAAACAATGCGCCATCACTGGGTCCAGAAGCTCTTTTGTTGTATTCACTACTGCAACGTGAATACAATTTTAGTTGTTGCTTCCAAACCAATGCACGTGGCATTGGGGATTGGGGGGAAGGGGGGCAGTGGGTATTCATCTCCAGGCGGGAGCTGTTGTACACTGTTTGCAGTGGGGGAAAACATTTCAGCGTAATCTGAAGAGGTGGAAAAAGAGAAAGCATAACCAATTACCCCCCTCCAACACACACACAGAGGCAGAGGAACCTCATGAGAGTGACTTGCAGCTTTAATTCTTGCTGTTCACAGTCTGCTCTCTTGATAAAGACCTTGTCATTCTGACTCCTGCAATGAAATGCCACTTGCCTGAACCAACAGACTTCAACACAACCCACCAGCTCATGTCTCTTTCCTGCCTTGCCTGTGCACATCTGTCTGGGTGTTGTCCCTCTGTCCTGAGAAAACATCTTAGACCAGAATCCTGGTGTGGATCTGGAAAGGAGCTTACTGATCAGCAAGTCTAACCTCACTTTTTTTTAATTTTTTTTTCCCAATAGATAAGCAGCTGAGACCAGAGAGGGAAAGAATTTCCTGTAAGGTCACACAGAGCCTATTTTAGAATCCTAGGTACTTGCTACACCCCACAGCACTGTCTCATTCTTCTTTCTAAATTGACATTTATGGAACCAGTGCCTTTGTCCTTAGCCCAAGACTGTCCCCTGATATATCACCTAAAGTCTTCTGGACTACTTGATGATGAGATGCTTCAGGATTAAGTGAAGTAAAGACCACAACTTTCTTGGGCCAACAATCTGCAGTCTCCAATGAAGTGAAGGGTCCCACTCTTGATGAATAGTCATTTTGTGTTCACGCCAGCCTCATGGCAACCTTGCTCAGTGAATATTCATTAGCCTATTTACAAGATAGGGAAACAGAAGTTAGGATTCACACTTGGGACCTATAGGTTCTGTTTCTAAGGTTGGTCTTCTTTACCTCCTGTCACATATGTGCATTCTGGAATCTATGCCCACTCCATCCATACAGTGTTTTCCTCATACTTTGCTCTTGCCTCAGGGCCTACACACAAGCTGTCCGACCCTTTGCGACCCCATGGACTGCAGCGCGCCAGGCTTCCCTGTCCATCACCAATTCCCAGAGCTTACTCAAACTAATGTCCATCGAGTCAGTGATGCCATCCAACCATCTTATCCTCTGTTGTCCCCTTCTCCTCCTGCCTTCAATCTTTCCCAGCATCAGGGTCTTTTCCAATGAGTCATCTCTTTACACTAGGTGATCAAAGTATTGAACCTTCAACTTCCACATCAGTCCTTCCAATAAATATTCAGGGTTGATTTCCTTTAGGATTGACTGGTTTGATCTCCTTGGAGTCCAAGGGACTCTCAAGAGTCTTCTCCAGCACCACAATTCGAAACCATCAATTCTTCAGTGCTCAGCCTTCTTTATGGTCCAGCTCTCACCCCCATGCATGACTCTTGGAAAACCATAGCTCTGACTATACATACCTTTGTCAAAACCACCAATGGACAGACAAATCTGATTGTCAGCACTCACCTTAGGCAACCTACCCTTTAAAAGAAGAGTTCACATACAGTCAAAGAATGAGATGCTCATCTGAATTCTGCTAATGAGACAATCCTATTGTCCAAAACTGACTTCACCATCAATAAGCTTCTCACTTCTCTTAAAAAGTCTCGTTTATCTTTTCAAAATCGCCAAAGAGAAAGTTAGTTGAGGCTAGCCTTTGTTTCTAGGAGAAGAATCTTTGAGATGCCCAAGCACATGGAAATCATAGAAGCCTCTTTGCAGTCAGTGTGGGGCCCTGTTTCCTGGGATCTCATTGAAAATCACAAGAGAGAGAGAAGGGACCAGGAAAAAGCAGATGAGGTGCACCTTGAACTAGCTGTCACTTTGTATTGTGCAAACCGAGGCCATGATGAGGTTTCTAGACTCAACTTTCACCACCATTTTGCTGGCAGATCAACTCACAAACCCCACAATCAGAAAAAAGTTCATTTCCTGAGACCAGGAAAGCAATCACAGAGGAGGGGAATTGTCTTTACTGAAGAGCTGACTAGAGTCCATTCCATTTGCTATGCAGAGAAATTGATGTTTGCCATGGCATAAAGAAAATCCCACTTCCCAACAGGGCTGATATAAACCACTAGGAGAGGATTTTCCCAAAGATTAAAAGAAAACCAGACTCTTCAGGAAGAAGAAAGGAAGTAGGGCCATCCATTCATTCCCTGAAAGAGCATTCAGTATTTTATCCATGGTATCATATATAGGGGGTTATTTTAAGGCAGGAAGTTAACTTCCCAATTACAGTGTTCCTCAAGCAATGCCAGATGGGCTTAGATTTTTATCAGAATGGATTTTTGCTGGACAAACTACAGAGATGTTTCTTTCTGAGAACAATGGGTCAAGTAATTACAATAAAGTGATGGAAAGAGTTTAAATCTCATAAGCAAATCTCAAGCTCTGAGCCTTGGTTTCTACATCTTTAAAATGGAGAAAATAATACCTACTTTACTAGGTTGCTGGGAGATTAAGTGGGATGTGTACACTGACCCATATACATAAAGATAGGCACTCAGTAAGTGAATCTGAATTTATAGTGTAATCACAACACCATCTTAAGAGAATATAGATTGTCTTTGTACTCCTCTTCACGTGGCAGCCTTTGATACACATCAACCCTTTATATAAATTTTAACATTTTCCTGGGACGTAATATTGATTTTTGTTGTTGTTGATGATTACAGGGTTATTGCTGCCCAAACAGTCCCTCCAAGGCTCAGCTTCCCACACTGCAGGAGGCGAATTCAGACACAGCTGCTGATATTTACACAGTATTATCAGAGCCCTTGGGCCAGTCTTGGATTCCGGTGTGCCCACATCCTACCCAGTTTAGCTAAAGCATTGAAACTAGCAGGAAGCATCTACACTTGCTGAATATCATTTCTGCTTGTTGGAGGTTTACTTCTTAGCTCCTCAAGTCTGCAGGCAGTATGCCTCTCTATTGCAAGAGCCTGAAATTCTGTTAATCCTACAATCAATAAAGGGTAAGAGGACACTCTGAATTTCAAGATTCTTAGTCTGACTTGAAGTGATTTTGCAAAAGTAGAGCTTCCGGCAAAACCACATGTGACTAATTATGTCAGCCCACAATCATTTAGGAGCACTCAATTCACATAGAAGAATTCTTAAAAGAGAAAGAGGCTAAGCAATCGAGTTTCAGTTTTAAACTGATTCATTTGGCTAATAATCAAACTTGCATGGAGCTGGAACTCCTTAGTGGATCCGTTTTTCATCTTGACAGTGGCCACATTTGAGGAGAAATATTTCTGTCGCATTAGATATTTCTTGTGCTGTGTTAACCATCCTAACAGGATCCATAATGGCCTAAGCTGGTAGGCATTCTGTTCTTTGTGAAAAATATCACCCAGGGCCTCATTTGTTTCAGACAGGGTTGAAATTTATGCACAGAGAGTGAGTTGCCTTCTAGTGTCCCTTTCAGTATTATCACACATCACTGTCCCTAGCCCCCCAAATATGGGCTGAAACTAGTACTGGTCCTGTGAGGGCAGAATGGGCCATAGCTGTCTCGGCTTGAAAGTAGTATTGGGTTGGCCAAAAAGTTCATTTGAGTTTTCACATTATATCTTATGGAAAAACACGAACGAACTTTTTGGCCAACCCAATAGATAGTGGCGATGTTTAACAGGACTTTTATAGGCATCCTCTCCATCTGAAACAGGCCAGAAGTTCAAGTCACAAAGCTGCAGAAGTCTTGAACTCATATATCTTGCCATATGGTGTTGATATCCAGTGTATCTCTCCAAGGAAATAGACCAAAAACTCCAAGTTCAGTCAAGTTTCTGGAGTAAAGGACACACTCCTACCTATGGGTGTCTTAGGCACAGTTGATTCTAGACATGGGGTCTCCACAGTCAATCTGGTCCCACAAGCTAGTGAAAAAGGGCCTCTCAGTGTATGACTAGGCTTATCCTCAGGCCTTTGGCTGCAAAGATGAGGGCAGTGAGACCGGAGACCACCAGTAGGACCCACAGCCCCCTCAAGGACAGACAGCTAGCCACACCAAGGGATTTTGTCATCATTCAAATACATTCAAGAATGACACTTCCTAGTAAGAGCTGGTGTGATGTCAAGGTCCAAGTTTTCTCTTAACAGAGTTTTACATGGACTGAACAGATAGTAAGTAATCACTTCTCTTAAAGAGCCTAATAAGGATAGATAAAAGATTATAAAATTGTGTCCCCCCCACCAATCAATTACACTAGTATGGGAAAAGGAAGACATGAGCTAGAAATGGCATTGGAACAGTGGATCAATGGTATTGGTTTACTCTACATATGAAAATGTGTAATGAAAGTAATGAAAGTTCCCAGATTGAGGATAGCAAAAGACCTTCCCCAGTGCAGGCAAATAAACACCTCTTGGAGTTGCATTCAGCTCCATGCACTGCATTCTAAAAGCCAAGGGTATGTACATGTCAATCCCAAACTCCCAGTCTCTCCCGCCCTACCCTAACCCTTCCATGTACACACTGCTATACTTAAAATAGATAATCTTCAAGGACCTACTGTATCACACAGGGAACCCTGCTCAATATTCTTCAATAAACTAAATGGGAAAAGAATTTGAAAAAAGAATAAATACACATATATGTATATTTGAATCACTTTGTTGTACACCTGGGACTAACACAACATTGTTAATGAACTGTGCTTCAATATAGAATACAAACTGAAAAAAGAAAGAAAGCTTTGACTTAAGATAGTGCTCACAGGAGCATGGTCAGACTGAGCCTGGAGAGAGGCCCCAGGGTGAAATGAGAGGAACCAGGTTCAAGTGCCTGAAGGAATGTCATGAGGAACAGGACTGGACTTATCCCATATGGTTTAAGGAATAGACCTGGACAAATGCATGGCCTACCAACCCAAGCTGACAGCCATAGCTGTTAAAATGTCCACTGTGTGACCATGAACTACTAATAGCTGGGACTCTCAAGTGTGGCATGGGTGACTTTGGCAAAGAGATTTTAAAGGAATTCACATTATACAGGGAGTTGACCTTGGCAAGCTCTGAAACGCTCCCAATGCTTTAAGTCCAGGAATTTTTCTAATCCCCACATGTTTTGTTTGATAAAAGAAAATGTCTATATTCTTTCCCTGTGCTTTGGCAAATCATAGATCTAGAAATCTGAGTGAATTGTGTTTTGAGATCTTTCTTGATAAGGAATTACCTTGCAGTATACTTGGAAAAAGAGTGCTGACATCTTTTACTTTGCATCAGAGAATATGTAAGTAAGGTATAGCGAGTGTTTATAGCACTCCTCTTAAATCCAAAACAAAGAGATACCTTCTTTTTGGGATTGAATCTTCAGGTTACTGCATTTAGTAGCATATAGAATCCATTAAGTGTAGAAAAGATGGATATATGTTTTCTCACTAGAAATAAGTTGTTGCTGATGTTGTTAAGTCACTAAGTCATGTTCACTCTGCGACCCCGTGGAATGTAGCACTCCAGGCTCCTCTGCCCTCTACTGTCTCCCAGAGTTTATTCAAATTCATGTCCGTTGAGTCAGTGATCCTATCTAACCATCTCATTCTCTGTCATTCCCTTCTCTTTGACCTTCAATCTTTCCCAGCATCAGGGTCTTTTCCAGTGAATCAGCTCTTCGCATCAGGTGGCCAAAATATTGGAGTGTCAGTTTCAGCATCAGTCCTTCCAGTGAATATTCAGGGTTGATTTCCTTTAGGATTGACTGATTTGATCTCCTTGCTGCCCAAAGACTCTGAAGAGTCTTCTCCAGCACCACAATTTGAAACTATCAATTCTTCAGTGCTCAACCTTCTTTATGGACCAACTCTGACACCCGTACATGACTATTGGAAAAACCATAGCTTTGACTATATGGACCTTTTTTTGGCAAAGTGATGTTTCTGCTTTTTAATACACTGTTTAGGTTTGTAATAGTTTTTCTTCCAAGGAGCAAGCATCTTTTAATTTCAGAGCTGCAGTTACCATCTGCAGTGATTTTGGAGCCCAAGAAAATAAAGTCTGTCGCTGCTTCCACTTTCTCCCCTTCTACTTGCCATGAAGTGATGGGACTAGATGCCATGATCTTAGATTTTGAATGTGGAGTTTCAAGCCAGCTTTTTTACTCTCCTCTTTCACCCTCATCAAGAGGCTCTTTAGTTCCTCTTCACTTTCTGCCACTAGAGTGGCAGCATGTGCATATCTGAGTTTGTTGATATTTCTTCCGATAAATTTGATTCTAGCTTGTGATTCATTCAGTCTGGCATTTCACCTGATGTACTCTGCATATAAGTTAAATAAACAGGATGACAAGATACAGCCTTGTATTCATTTCCCAATTTTGAACCACTCAGTTGTTCCATATCCGGGTCTAACTATTGCTTCTTGACCAACATAAAGGTTTCTCAGGAGGCAAGTAAGGTAGTCTGGTACTTCCATTTCTAAGAATTTTCCACAGTTCGTTGTGACCCACACAATCAAAGGCTTCAGCATAGTCAATGAAACAGAAATAGATGTTTTTCTGGAATTCCTTTGCTTTCTCCATGATCCAATAGCTGGCGACAGTTTGATCTCTGGTTTCTCTGTCTCTTTGAACACAGCTTATACATCTGGAAGTTCTTGGTTCACATATTGCTGAAACCTAGCTTAAAGGATTTTGAGCGTAACCTTGCTAGCTTGTAAAATGAGCACAATTATCTGGTAGCTTGAACTTTCTCTGGCATTGCCCTTCTCTGGGATTGGAATGAAAACTACCTTTTCCAGTTCTGTGGCCACTGCTTAGTTTTTCAAATTGCTGGCATATTGAGTGCAGCACTTTCACATCATCAGCTTTTAGGATTGTAAATACCTCAGTTGTAATTCCATCACCTCTACTAGCTTTATTCATAGTGAGGATTCCCAGGTGGCGCTATTGGTAAAGAACCTGCCTGCCGATGTAGGAGACATAAGTGATGCGGGGTTGACCTCTGGGTCGGGAAGATCCCCCAGAGGAGGGAATGGCAACCCACTCCAGTATTCTTCCCTGGATAATTCCATGGACAGAGGAGCTTGGCAGGCTACAGTCCCTAGGGTTGCAGAGAGTCAAACATGACTGAAGCAACCTAGCGCGCGCGCGCGCGCGCACACACACACACACACACACACACACACACACACACACACACACACACACACACACACACACACACACACACACACACACACACACACACACACACACACACACACACACACACACACACACACACACACACACACCCCCTAAGGCCTACTTGACTTCACACTCCAGAATATCTGGGTCTAGGTGAGTGACCACACCATCAGGTTATCTGGGTCATTAAGACCTTTCTTGTATAGTTCTTCTGTGTATTCTTGCCACCTCTTCTTAATCTCTTCTGCTTCTGTTAGGTCCTTACTCTTTCTGTCCTTTATCATGCCCATTATTCCATAAAATATTCCCCTGATATCTCCGGTTTTCTTGAAATGATTTCTGGTCTTTCCCATCCTCTTTCTTTGCGTTCATTTAAGAAGGCCTTCTTGTCTTTCCTTGCCATTTTTCTGGAACTCTACATTCATTTGTGTATATCTTTCCCTTTCTCCCTTGCCTTTCACTTCTCTTCTTTCCTCAGCTATTTGTAAAGTCTGCCCAGACAACCACTTTGCCTTGTTGCATTTCTTTTTCTTAGGAATGGTTTTTTGGCCCCTGCCTCCTGTACAGTGTTACACACCTCTGTTCATAGTACCTCAGGCATTCTGTCTACCAGATCTAATCCCTTGAATCTATTTATCATCTCCACTCTATAATCATAAGGTATTTGTTTTAGGTTGTACCTGAATGGCCTAATGGTTTTCCCTTCTGTCTCAAATTTAAGTCTGAACTTGGCAATAAGGAGTTCATGATCTGAGCCACAGTCAGCTCCAGGTCTTGTTTTTGCTGACTGTATAGAGCTTCTCCATCTTTGGCTGCAAAGAATATAATCAATCTGATTTCGGTATTGACCATTTGGTAATGTCCATGTGTGGAGTCATTTCTTGTGTTTTTGGAAAGGGGTGTTTGCTATAACCAGCTTGTTCTCTTAACACAATTCTGTTAGCCTTTGCCTGTCTCCACTTTGTACTCCAAGACCAAACTTGCTTGTTATTCTGGTTATCTCTTGACTTCTTCAGCTTCCCTAGTGGCTCAGATGGTAAAGAATCTGCCTGCAATACAGGAGACCCAGGTTCAATCCCTGGGTGGGGAGATCCCCTGGAGAAGGAAATGGCAACCCACTCAAGTGTTCTTGCCTGGGAAATCCCATGGACAGAGGAGCCTGGCAGGCTACCATTCATGGGGTCACAAAGAGTCAGACATGACTGAGAAACTAACACACTTGACTTCTTCTGCATTCCAATCCCCTATGATAAAAAGGACATCCTTTTTGGTGTTAGTTCTAGAAGATCTTACAGGTCTTCATAGAACTGTTCAACTTCAGCTTCGTCTGTATCAATAGTAGGGGCATGGACTTGGATTTCTGTGATGTTGAATGGTTTACCTTGGAAACAAACCAAGATCATTCTGTAATTTTTGAGATTGCACCCAAGTACTGCATTTCAGATTCTTTTGTTGACTTTGGGGGCTAGTCCATTTCTTCTAAGGGATTCTTGCCCGCAGTAGTAGGTATAACAGTCATCTGAATTAAATACTTCCATTCCCATCCATGCTAGTTCACTGATTCCTAAGATGTCAGTGTTCACTCTTGCCATCTCAGGCTTGACCATGTGCGATTTACCTTGGTTCATGGACCTAACATTCCAGGTTCCTATGCAATATTATTCATTACAGCATCGGACTTTACTTTCACCACCAGATACATCCATAGCTGAACGTTGTTTCTGCTTTGACTCAACTGCTTCATTCTTACTGAAGCTATTAGTAATTACTCTCTGCTCTTCCTCAGTAGCATATTGGGTACCTTTTGAACTGGGGGAGCTCATCTTCCAGTGTCATGTCTATTTACCTTTTCAAACTGTCCATGGGGTTTTCCAGGCAAGAATACTGGAGTGGGTTGCATTTCCTTCTCCAGTGGACCACATTTTGTCAGAACACTCCACTGGTATGCGTCCATCTTGAGTGACCCTGCATGGCATGGCTCATAGCTTCATTGAGCTACACAAGCCCCTTCCCCGTAACAAAGTTGTAATCCATGAAGGGGAGAAATAATTTACAATCATATAAAATGGGAAAGAGGAAAAAGAAGTTTTTGGATCACTGAATGAGCAAGACAGTAAAAGCCACTGGCTTTCAATCAAGTTCTTACATATAACAGAGAGAGAGAGAGAGAGAGATGAGAAAAGAGAGCAAAAATTCATCAATTGAATCAGTTCTGTTTGTTCTCTTAAAATTAAAAGGGGGTAAATTAGCTGATTACTAAGGTTTCTTTCATTTTTAATAGTTAATAATTCTGTAAGAAGGTTTGAATAAGAGAAATAGAATTATACACCAGATGAGTAGAACTTGATTTATAATCATTGTATATCAGGTTGCAAAAAAAAAGTAATAGCTATGGAAGAGAAAGTCCATTCAGTAATAAATTAGCTTTTTAATTTGTTTGAAGGCAGCAAATCTTTGTGCTCAGAGACTAAAGAGACATAAAATCAAATCAGCCACACTTGGGAAAAAAGACATAAAATTTCAGAAAGAAATTATGCCCAAACAATGTCTATACAATGAAGAAAACCACTTTAGTGATCTACATTCCCAGTTATTGATTTGTATATTACATGGGGCTGCTGAGTAACACTTACCAGGCTTACAATATTGCATGGAAGGCAGTGTGATTGGCCACAAATGTCATCCTAAATCAATCATATCATACTCCCGGAAAGCATTCTGATCATTTCCATTATTCTCATATTGGAAGATAGTCTTACAAAATAAAAATGGACTAATGATAAATAAATAATATTTAGAAGGCTCTGAAAGTCAAACATTTTCTCAGGTTAACAACAGTAGAGGTTCTGTAAACTGCTTTCCATTACAAACTTGTGATAATTTAGGCCAATTTCCCAAATTCTAGATGAAGAGCTGGATGCAAACCAGGATGTTTGATACAGATAGTTGACCTTTGACAACTAGAAATGAAAATAACTTGCTGTACTCTAGATATTCAAAATCAGCCATAACCATGATGTTCTCCCTTACTTGATTGTCTTGTCTCCTGGGTTTAGTTAGTCCCCAGGAGTTCAAGAAAGAATATACGGCTGACTTTGCCAAGAGTTATCATATCTAGAAAGTAAATGAGAATACAAACATTACTGATGATGCAACATCATTTTTGCATTCCTACAAAAAGGCAGAATTACATTCTACAGCACAGGGCATTAGAATAATTCTCAGATTTAGACTTTGAATCAGTGTGCAGTGATCAATGCTGTATTCCTCGAGCTGCTTCAGCAAGACATCATGGGAAGTAAAATGTTCCATGGGCTGTGAGATCAAATCCCAACTCAGCCACTTACTGACTGTGTCATTATTTTAGAAAAGTCACTTAAAGTCTCTAAACTTCAGCCTCTTCATCTGTACGATGGGATTAATGATGCCTACCTCGCAGGGTTATTGTAGGGATTAAATAAGATCGGGTTTGTGAAAAAATTTAGCTCAGTGTATGACATTTCGTAGACACCCCATTATGCTCTCTCCCTCTGTTCTGCCTTTTTTTTCTTAAAGCCGCTCAGGGAAGCTGCAATGATAACAGCTCATTCAAACAGAATATAGATTCTGTGCAATTAGTATCCTCAGATCCTATTGATTTATTGCCTTTCTTTTGACAAGTAACAGTGGTGGAAGATGGCACGCCGGTCTGTAAAGGGGTTTGCAGTTTTACAAAGGACTTGGGCATTTCCTCTCAGTCCTCACAACAGCCCTGTGATGTGGGAATGTAGAAACTTTTCTGACTGAAGAGGAATTGGGGCCTAGGATGGCCAAGCGTCTTGCCCCAAACCAAGCTATCAGAACCAGAAGTTGATTTAAGTCTTCTGAATCTTCTGAACCAAGTGTCCACTGCACCTAGCAGCCTCTATTTCTGGTTCTGCAAGTTCTCCCTGAGGCCAGACCTTGAGTGCCTTATAGAAGGATACAAATTAACACCTGGCTTACTTTGTTTTTAAATATTTGTTTATTTATTTGGCTGTGCTGGGTCTAAGTTGCAGCATGAGGGATTTTTAGCCGTGGCATGCAGGATCTTTAAGTTGCAATATATGGGATCTAGTTCCCTGACCAGGGATTGAAGCCAGGTCCCATGCACTGGGAGGGCAGAGTCTTAGCCACTGGACTACCAGGGAAGTCTCTGCCTGGTTTACATTAGATGCTGTAAAATGTGCAGTTGTATAATGTCCAGGGGTTGCCTTTCATGATCCGTTAATTGAGCTGATGATGTCTTAGTTCTCATGCTGCAGAGCAGGGCCAGGGAAAGTACTATTATATCAATAGTTGAAGTCAGCTCTCTCCACTCTGTGTAGTTTTAATGATTTGGCTACTTTTGTAGTTATATTTAGGAAGTCCAACATGTATCAAGGAAACCACTGAAAGGGCCATGGGAAGGATTATTGAAATATAGCTTGTTTGTTATCTTCCCATTAGTGAAGTCCATAAAGCTGAAAAGAAGGATTCTGAGATAAGAGGACCCTTTGCTTGGAATTCTATAAAAGGAAACCAACCACCCTGCCTGTTCCTTTGCTAATACAGAAGAGAAACTCGAAAAAATTACCTAGCGTCCGGTAATGCTGAGCTGGCAAACATACAGAAACAGCAAATTACTATCATCTTTGCCATCACATAAGAGATGTTCCAGGTGCTTTTTTTTTTTTTTAATGCTCCACTGCTCTTTGCAAGGTGCACACTTTTAAGTATAATACAGATGCTGATGAATGAACACAGTATTTCTTTGTCCTTCTCCAAGACAGGGTAATTGTGCATCATACATGGCAATCAGGGGTCATTTTTAATATTTAAATGACATCTGAGTTGGAGATTAAAGTTTATAAAGAGCAGTGAGATCCCAGGAAAAATGATGGGAAGCCACTTCTACTTTCAAATGCAATAAAACAGATGGGCCTCCCAGTCCAGACTTAAGCATTAAAATGTTTAAGACTTCTTATAATGCTAGAAGCCTACAGAGGGAAATTCTCTCTCTCTCTCTCTCTCTCTCTCTCTCTCTCTCACACACACACACACACACACACACATTTTGCATTCCAAACTTATGGGTCATAAAGTTAATTCCAGAGGGCAATATCAGATTTTGTTTTTAAAAGCCTAGAGTGTCACCTTAGGACCCAGCACCTTGACTGAGCAATTAGATAATGATGGGGGAAACACCATAACAATACTAACTGGAGGGAAATAATGATCCCGACCATGATAATCATTACCTTGAAATATCCTCAAACATTTTGCAGAGATGATCTAATTATTCCCTTGCACGTCCCTCCTGGGAATGGTGTTATTATTTCCATCTTGAAGACAAATATAATATCCACTCTTGATTTATAAGTGTCATTTCTTATGAGAAGCTTCATTATTTGTTTTCTTTTCATCTTCATAATATGAGACTTAGACACCCGAAATTAACTTCGTAGAGTTAGAGGCAGAATGATCTGTGTTTCTATGAATGATTGATTAAAATCTAGTGTTTTCTAAACTGTTTTAATCATGCATGCATGATGTGAGCATAATAAGTCGCTTCCTTCATGCCCGACTCTTTGCAACACTATGGACTGTGGCCTGCCAAGTTCCTCTCTCCATGGAACTCTCCAGGCAAGAATACTGGGATGGATTGCCATGCCCTTCACCAAGGGGTCTTCCCGACCCAGGAATCGAACCTGTATCTCTTATGTCTTCTGCATTGGCAGGCGGGTTCTTGACTATTCACACCACCTGGGAATCATATCCCCTATAAAATCATAAAATCTTTACAAATATAGAAATTTTGAAGAATCAGATACGAAAATATAATTAAAAGGTCTAGTGCTTTTTCTGAGCTTTCCTAGGGTATATGCAGCACCACCCCACCCACCCCCCACCCCACCCCCGCCTTGGAACTTTAGATTGAGAAATAGGGAGAAGAGGAGGCACAGAAAGAATTAACATGGTCCTCTTTTTCGTGCCTCCACCACCCCCCGCCAAATAAGACCTGACAACTGCAACTCTCGCAGTGAGTTTCACCTGAAACTCAAGTGGAGGGTAAGAGGGAAATGGGAAGAAAGGTGAAATGAAGTGGAACTGAAAGTCAAACCCATTTCACTTGCCTTCACTAATCAAGGTTATTTTACAACTTGCGAGTCCTTCAAATAGCTTAAACAATAGATGCTTGCCTGAGATGTTTTAGGCTGTGTCTAGTTGGAACTGAGCTGATTAAGACTGGATGGGACCACGGACCCTCCAATTGGGCATGCATGAGTGCCCACTCAGTGACCCTTTGAACATTATGCCTGTGCAGAATCAAGATTACTGCATCTTTGTCCAATCACCTTTCCCCGTGCTCCCCATGTTCCAGACTACCTTCTTCTTTATTCGTCATCCCGTAAATATCGAAACCCTCTGCTTAAAAAAGGCAGATTTGAGATTTGTCCTCCTGGCTCCTCACTTGGCTGTCTTGGGAATAAACCTTCCCTTTACTGCAAACCTCAGCCTCTCAGTGGCTTGGCTTGCTATTCTTAGGGCAAAATGAACCTGGTTCAGTAACAATAGGAAAAAAAGAAGAAATGATAAGGAAACAAGAAAGGAGTAGGTAATCAAAACACTGAGTGGCTGTTCCTACCTGTCAGTGCTATGATACAGGATGCTTCCAAAGGGACTGTATAGTTTGCTAGGACTGCCGTAACAAAACACCCTACACTGTAGCTTACACAACAGAAATGTGTTTTCTCAGTTCTGGAGGATGAAGGTCCAAGGTCATGGTTTTGATAGGTTCAGCTTCTCCCGAAGCTTCTTTCCTTGACTTGGGAGAAGGAAGGGCTTCCTTCTTGCTGTGTCCTCACATGGTTGTTCCTCTATGAGGATGTGCCCTTGCTGTCTCCCTGTGTATCCCAGTTCCCCCTTACAAGGACACCAGTCAGACTGGTTTAGGGGTCACCCTAGCAGTCTATCTCTTTAAGCCCCTCTGTCCAAATACAGTCATATTCTTGGGTACTGGGAGCCAGGCTGAGTCTGGAAGAGACACAGTTCAGCCCATAACATGCGCTTTTACTTAAAAACATCTTTGACTTTCAGGCAAGGGAGATATTAAAAATGCAATAATAACCATACAGCATAAGCACTGTCCAGATGGTTGTTAAAAGATAAACTGAGGCACATTAAAAGCTTTTAAGACTTTATTTGACCAAACATGGATTCACAAGAAGCAAGAAGCAAGAAGACTGTCCGATTGGCTCTAGCTTAAGCAGTTGCCTTACTTGTGAAAGTTGGCTATTTGAGATTGGTGACTCCTCAATTTCATTTTCTCCAATACTAGTGTAGGTATAGGAATTGCCTCTGGCTGAGGTTTTGGCTTGCTTACATCAATTCCTAACTAAGGCATTAGAGTCACCCTAGTGTAATGGCCAAATGGCCTCCTTGGTCACTTACTTTAACATGGTCATCCACACTTTCTCCCTCTAGTGAGTCTCACTTTTTTCCATCTGTTGCCGAGTCAAGTCCTAGTTAGTCTCCAGAGTTGATTCCATCCGTGTTTTGGGGGCTTCTTCCTGAGAGCTTACTCCAGACCTTCCAAAGCCTCAGACAGGGCTACTTTCTCTGTGGATGCCCAAAGTGTGTCTGTGTCTGCATAATAATTTCTGACCTTGTGCTTACTAAAGAGTGACCCAATGCCTCTTTTCTCATCCTGTAAGATGACAGATGACAAAACCAGACACGCCTTGTGTTTTGTGAGAGCCACTTTTCTTTCAAAGCTCCTCTGCTTTGAGCTGCCTCAGATGGCCTCTCCACAGAGAGTCTCGTGAAGGGCACACACATTGGCCCCATGCTGGCAATCTCAGATCTTGCAGTCAGCTGGGAAGTGTGGCCGCCCCACCTGCTGCCAGCTGCATTAGTTGGAAGGACAGTGGATCCCTGATGACAAGATTTTGGGAGGTGGTGGTGGTAAAACAAAGTCTCAAGGAGTTCTTTCCAAAGTGGCCACAAAACACAGAAATATTTATTAGCCCCTACTTCAGGAAGAGTTGATATTCAAGAAGAGTTGAAAATATGTGAATGGGGATTTTATCCCTATGTTGTTGCTGTTCATTTGCTAAGTCATGTCTGACTCCTTGTGACCCCATGGACTGCAGCACAGTAGGCTCTTCTGTCCTCCACTATCTCCTGGAGTTTGCTCAAACTCATGTCCATTGAGTTGGTGATGCTACCGCTATGTCACAATATCACATTGTAAATGAAGTCTCTGTCTTAAAGCACTATTATTGATTTCCTGACTTCTTTAAAGAGTAACCCTGAATTTCTTGGTAGTATTATTTGATATTTGATTATAATGCATTGATAGTATCATGTGACATAATTGGCAAAATTGGTATGGGTGTATCCATTATGTAATTAAGTACTTAAATTGAGTCAGTAGGAATCCAAACACACATTCATTTAACTTAGCTAGCTTATTGCATATGCTGGAGATGAGATCAAACACTAAAGACACAAAAATGAACACATTCCTGCCCTTGACAAGTTCACAGTCACAATGGAGGAGCAAACAGGTACAATCTAGAGACTGGTTCTCAAACTGAGCATGTGTGGGAATCACCTGGATGACTTGTTCAGACACCTCCCCCTTCACCCCCTCCCCCCTAGTTTTTGATTCAGTGGGGCCAGGAATTTGCATTTCTAAAAAAAATTATTGATGCTGCTGCCACTGTTCTGGGACCACACTTTGAGAACCAGTGATCCAGTGTTACCAGTGTTGGGGGGCTATGGAAGCTTTGAGAAGTTCCCAGCATGACTGGAGGGAGAGGGGGCAGGGTTAGGGAGAGTTTCACAGAGGCAGTGATGTTTTAAAGAATAAAGGGGGGGGGGGCGGTTAGGATATGCCAAGCGCTGCTGCTGCTGCTTCTGCTGTCGCTTCAGTCATGTCTGACTCTGCAACCCCACAGATGGCAGCCCACCACGCTCCTCTGTCCCTGGGATTCTCCAGGCAAGAATACCGGAATGGGTAGCCATTTCCTCTCCAATGCATGCGTGCATTTAAAGAAGCTTCGGTCGTGTCCGACTGGGTGCAACCCTATGGACAGCAGCCCACCAGGCTCCTCTGTCCACGGGATTCTCTAGGCAAGAATACTGGAGTAGGTTGCCATTTCCTTCTCTCATGCCAAGCACATTTGGTTCTAAAGGATAAAACTAGGAGAAAGTACATTACATACAGTTGTTTTTTTTTTTTTTTAATGTTAATAATTCCATTTGGCCGGGATGAAGTTTGAGTTTGAAGTAGTTGCAGGAGATGAAGCTGGAGAAATATGCAGGGCTCAGAGGGCTCTATTAGAACATGGTCCTATATGAGATCATGTAGCCATGAATCCCCAAAGCCAGACTCCAAGCTGGAAAGAAAGATTCCTGGTAGAAGAATCGTCAGTTATCTTTCAGTAAAAGAGACTTCTTTCCAAACATGGACATGACTTTCCTGGTTTTGGGGAGAAACCCTGTTCATTTCTATGGAATGACAACTCTCACTGGAGGTGACGTGAGAGTAGAAAGTGTGTATTGTTTGCATATCGCTGGAACTGGTTGGGGCTTAAGTTTTTGCTGTTGTTCCCTGAAGTATGTCCGTACCTTAATAATTATTTGGTTGATTATGATTGGCTATTGGGAAACCCAAAGCTTTACCCACCTCTCAGGCAAGGGCTAAAAAGCCTGGGAAGGAGAAAGTGGGAGAGAAGGGAAGCTGAGAGCACAGGTGTTGATGAAATATCCTCCATCCCTTTCTCTCTAGGGGAAGATGACGATGACGACGAATGTGGGGAGGAGAAGCTGCCTTCCTGTTTTGACTACGTGATGCACTTTCTGACTGTGTTCTGGAAGGTCCTCTTCGCCTTTGTCCCCCCGACAGAGTACTGGAACGGCTGGGCATGTTTCATCGTCTCCATTCTCATGATTGGCATACTGACGGCTTTCATTGGAGACCTCGCTTCCCACTTCGGCTGCACCATCGGCCTGAAGGATTCCGTGACTGCGGTGGTGTTTGTCGCGCTTGGAACCTCAGTGCCAGGTAGGGAATACATACCTATGTGGTTGCCTCAGAAATGGAAGCCCTTTCACCTTCTTGACCTTTTTGTTCCTGCGGTTTCAAGGGCTGTGCTAACAAACCCAGCCGATGAAAGACAAAAGCCCAAAGCTATGCATGATGTCACTGCCAGCACATTGTCATGGCATTTCTCAAGGTTAGAAAGCTGGTCAGTGTCATCATGCTGACAGTGTACCATTCCCAGAGGGCCTGCCTGCCTGCCCAGAGAGAGCAGACTGATTTGATGGCTAGATTGATAGGTCAGCTTCCTATTACAATTAGAACTTTGAAAAACACAGCTGCAGAATCATCTTTAAGAAGAAAATTTCTGTCTTCTATGTATTTAGTCAAGTTTGGATGAAGCACTCACTGTATTTTAGGGTGGTTTAGTCACTAAGTCACTTCTGACTCTTCCGAACACATGGACTGTAGGCTGCTAGGCCTCTTTGTCCATGGGATTCTCCAGGCAAGACCCTGGAGTAGGTTGCCATTTCCTTCTCCAGGGGATCTTCCCAACCCAGGAACCAAACCCAGGTCTCCCACGTTGCAGGCAAATTCTTTACCGACTGAGCTATGAAGATAAACATTTAAGACCTGATACGATGTTCTCTTGACCCAAATATTAAAGGGAGTAAATAAAAAATTCACATTAACCAGAACAAGGAAGAAGTCATCCTGACCAAGGTGAGCAGACCAAGTGGACATCCCTTCATGCATTCCTATAAGCTGAATTTTTCTTCCAACCTACAAGCTATAGCTCATTATGTATACTCACTCTTCTGAGTAAGATAGCCTTCTCCTCAACATTACTTTGAGAGCAGTAATTTTCAAACTTTGTTGGGCATCAAAATTACCTCAGAGCTTGTTTAAAAAATGCAAGTGCCTGAGAGCCATGGAATTGAAAGGTCTAAAGAAGGGCCCAAAATGTGTGTTAAGCTCCCAGGTGATTCACAGGTGTATATCAACACATCAGAGTTTATTATAACTCAGGTTCTGGACCCACTCTTCAGCACTGGTTGACATCTTGACAGAGTTACAGCCTCAGCTGAGAATAACAAGACTTGTGTCTCTATCGACAGAAAGTCAGTGACAAGAGTTGCAGTGGACTTGGGAAAAGGCAGGACTTGCGGGGAAATGTAGCTATTCCCTTCCCACCTTCCACATTTTCCAGAGCCTTGATAAAAATGCTGTGACTTCTACTAACACTTGACATAGTTGGCAACCTGACTTTTGGTTTTTGAGACTGAAAACAAGCACAGTTGAACCATGATTTTTTGATCGAGATCATTAGTTGTTCTTCTTGGGTATTTATTATCTCTGTGACTATAGATAGATTACTTCTCTGAGCCTCGGTTTCTTCATTTATGAACTAGGGACAACCATACTTAACTTGCAGAATGAGGGTAAGGATTGGGAAAATGCTTGTAAATTATACAGCTAGTAAAGCATCTGGGACATAGAAGGAATTCCATAAAAAAGCAGCTTTTGTGACTATGGTGTTGAATGGCTAAAGATGATCTGATGAGTATGAATCCAAACCCTTCAGCCTTGAGAAACAAGGGATGGATGAAGCGTCTAGATTTACACTGGTCAGCCACAGCGCTTGGTGTTACACAACTGATTGGCTGTTTGAAAGTCTTGATCATGCGGGGCTCAGCATGGTTTGGGGGTCCAGCTGAGTTCATGAAGGAGCCAAGCGATTACAGGTGCTCTTCCTCCCACCTTAGTGAGCAGGGCTGTGCAAATTCTTCCTGTTGATTGCTGATCCTCAGAAGAGAGTAGATTCCCCCCTTAAAACCAGCTGTATTCCAACAGATCTGTATTTGGTCTTTAATTTTTTCTAAAAATGACCAGAAATGTAGCAAGCAAGAGGAAAAACTAAAAATATTCTTCAGTTGCTTTGTTTAGAGAACATGTACACAACCACAGGGCCTAAGCATTATGGTCAGCCCTAGCTCTGTCTCAGGTTACTATAGGAAAATGTCAGGGGATCTTCTTTCCTTAAGGCTTAAGTCGCTATACAAAACGGTGCCCAAGTCAGTGCACACTCTTGATCGTGGGTTTAACCCTTGAGGAGAATATGTGCAAATTATGGTAATGAAGGCAAAATTAGATCTCATGACAGTTATTCAAAATTAGCCTGAATTTCTGATAAGTCAGCAATAGGGCCTACCAAATGCATCTCTTACTTTAAAAGGGATTGAAAAAAAATGCTTTTCCTACATGAAATCCTTGGGTCTGAAAATGTTTTGGGGTGTTTTTCTTTTTTTCTTCATTCATATCAGTATCTCAAAGCTGGCTCCTTTTGCTATATATCAGTCTCCCAGCATGGCTCTGTATCTCGTATTTGAATGAACCCTTTTGAACATTATCGAAGCTGTATGATTAAAATTTCTTGTGTGACATGGAATGTGGATTACAGTAAACCCTAGTGCTTGAAGTTATTTGTACTGCCACTTAAAAACCAGTGCAGAACCCAAGTAGGGGTGTCAAGAGGTGAAAAGCCTGTGGGATTATACAGCAGAGTCATTAGTTGTCAAAATGGTTTCCCTGCATTACCATAAATTCTTCCCATTGGGAAGCAGATTTCTTTGTTCTGTTAGTGGGAGAATTCCTATAACTTGCTGTAATATTAACTGTGCAGTGTACTCCCCAAACGATATATTCACAGGTAATCTCAAGTGATCATATCTACATAAACAGACATTCCCTCCCCCCCACCTCAGAAAACTGCAAATTGTTCATTCAGCATCTTGTTCAATATTTCTGACTTCATCCTTCAATCCTGATGATTCGGAGCAGTGCTTCATTATATCTCTTGACTTCTTAAAGGGAAAAAAAATGCTATTCTTCGCAAATGACAAAGCCCAGTTACTATGGTCAGAAGAATAAAGAAAACTGATTCTTTTCACTTAGAGCCTACCATTCGTTAGTCCTAGAGCCCAGCTCTTTCTCTAGGCTGACATCTTACCAGTTTTCCTAGGGTAGAAAGGCTCCTGGCTAGTGTTTGATAAACTGCTGCCTCCTCTGATGTGAGACTGAGATTCTTAGATTGTGATGGCATTTGAGCATTGAAAAGCTTTCCTGCTAGTCCTCCCGACTCAGGGTGGAATTAAATATCTACGTATTTCATTAATGGTATGTTCTTACCATATTCAAAATCTTGGAAAAAAGAGCTTATGACTTTACATATGAGACAGAGCTTCTTCATACCAACTGGTAGTGAGATTTTATTATTAACCTACCAGCAGAGAAGGACTCTTGACAGCCCTCAGGTGTTCCTGTATAAACATAAAGACCCATACCTGATCATAGAGGAAGAGTCTTTTCTCCTGACTCACCCTTCCACAGAGCTGCCTTTCTGGAGAAGAAGGGGGCTTCCAAAACAGTGTGTTCCCACCTCCTTATGTTGGAGTGAACCAGAGACTGGTCTCCAGCCCTCTTCTTGGTTCATGCTCACTCCCTGGGCCATTGTCCCAGTCTCCAAGTCTTAATTACCATTGACACACCAGTGAGTACCAAGTGTACATCCCCAACTTCAACTTATCCCTGAGTTCTGGATTTGAATACCAACTGCTTTCCTGTATCCATACTGGATGTGAAATTCACAGCTGAAAAGCACCATATACCAAATAGAACTGTTGCTTTCTACTGCCCAGGTGCTTTATCTTTCACCCAAACCTGTTCTTTCTAGATCTTGCCTTTCCCTGGGAAATAGTATCATCTGCCCAGGTGTTCCTGACTTCTTTGTCCTCATCCCCAGTGAATTGATTCATAACTCCTGCAGATCTTTCCTCTACCATCTATATTGATCAGACCCACTTAGCTGTCTCTCTCATAGTCATGCTAGTCTAGGCAACTGTTTTTCCTCACTCTAACCCCCAGAGTAGCCTCCTGTCTGTCTCCATGCTTCTCCTAGAGATGGCTTTAAGATGTAAATCAGATCGCATTTCTCCTTAAAATCTCAGTCTTTCTCTTTCACTTAGGATAAACTTCAAAAGCATCACTCTGGCTTACAAAGACCATATGATTTGGTCCCTGCCTGTCTCTCCTGTTTACCTCCTTGCCCACTGTTTTTCAGCATTCCCTGGTGGCTCAGTTGGTAAAGAATCCACCTGCAATACAGGAGACCCAGGTTAGTTCCCTGGGTGGGGAAGAAACCCTGGAGAAGGAAATGGCAACCCACTCCAGTACTCTTGCCTGGAAAATCCCATGGACAGAGGAGCCTCGTAGGCTACAGTCCATGGGGTTGCAAAGAGTTGCACATGACTGAGCATGGTCTTTTTACTGTCTTTCATGCACCAAGTACATTCCTTTCTCATGGTTTCACTAGCTGTCTAAAATGCTCTTCCCCTTCATTTGCACAAGACTGGCTGTCTTCAGTTATATCTCATCCTAAATGTCACCTCTTCAAAGAGACCTTCCCTGACCATACCATATGAAGTAGTCACCCAGTTTTCCTGTGTTATATCACCCTCTTTGATATTGAGTGTTTATAACTGTCTGGACTTTTTTAGTCTGCTTTTGAATATTATCTTTGGCCTACTTTCCCCACTGAAATGTTTCATAGGAGCAGAAACCTTGCTTTTTTCTCTATTACATCCCTGGCTCCTAGAATGATTCCTAGTTAGCATATAAATAATGCAATTAGGTGTGTGTATATGTTTGTGTATGTGTGCTGTATATATAAATTAATGTACTATCATTTACACATGAGTATGAATTGGTCTGTCAGATTGCTTTCTTCATAACACCTTGTAGAGACAGCTAAGAATTAGAGTCAAGGGAGATGAATAGCTGTTTCTATAGTGTACTTATTTTTGAAGAATAGGATATATCTGAGTAGGTTATTGTAATAAGAAGGGGCTAAGGTAAATTTCAAAGCACTAAGCGTATCAGAATGGAAACAATGTTTTCTCATTCATAGTTGTGACTATGGTGGGAACTGTGAGGAGTAAGATATTATCTCTTCATTCTTTTCTCTCCTATAATCTCTGCTTCTAAGACCCAGAACTCAGGCCAGAACTATTAGAAACTTTAGATTTATAAAGTGCCTAAACAGGCAGTTTGCAGTGGATTGACATAAGTTCATAACCATGTTATATCACATTGCTTCTCTGGAAATACAGGTTTGAAATACAAGAGGTTAATGGGTAAGAAGGAACATTTGGAACCTAGCCTTTTTTGTACTTGGAACCATCTTTAATGGGCAATCTTTTAGCACAGTCATTTTACTTGAATAAGACTTGGGTATATTAAGATAAGTTTATACATCAGATTCCAAATATGAACTTTTTTCTTTCATCTCTAGCTCCTTTTGATTCAAACCAAAAAGAAGTAAGCATTCTTCTTTAATTACAGAGAAAACTCTGAGATGTTGATGGGTTGCGAATAGTTTGACCTGAGTCCTGTCTTGGTCTTTCTTCATATATCTTGATTGGTCTTGTGCCCAAAGCTTGCCTACTGCTCACTTCATCTTCTCTTTATTGACTGCTTACTTTTGGGACCAGAGCAGTTTAAAAATTGGGCATTCTAGGATATTCCTGAGCTACTGACATTGTCTGACTTCTGTTTCCTTCCAGTATTATGATTATCCTTTGAGTTCTGTCAAGTAAGAATTATTTTACCCTAGAGATTTTAAGGCATGAAGAAGAAGGAAATAGACAATTTTAGAGGTTTTGCCCTATTTTCTACATGGAATCTTTTTTTAAAATAATCCTTATATCAGATCATCTGTCATTTTCAAGTTACCACTTCCGACTTTTAAATAGCATAGGATGTACATGATATGAAACTAGCTATACTAGCCGTTCACTTTGCTCTCTGATTGCATTGTTAGTGAGTATGAACCACGGGGGTATAGAAACAAGAGCTTTTTCAAAAAAAAGATTTTATTGGAGTATCGTTCCTTTACAGTGTTTTGTTAGCTTCTGCTGTGTAGTAAAGTGAATCAGTTATACACATACATATTCACTCTTTTTTTGACTTCTAGACGTCTATATTTTTTTAATTGAAGGAAAATTGCTTTACAATGCTGTGTTGGTTTCTGAATCAGTCATAATTATATATATACACATATCCCCTCCCTCCTGAACTTCCCCCCTCCCCTCTCCTCCCCCTCCTAGGTTATCACAAAGCAGGGTTCAGCTCCCTGCATCCTACAGCAAATTCCCGCGGGCTATCTGTTTTGTATATGGTAATGTATGTGTTTTAATACTCCTCTCTCAGTTTGCCCCACCCTCTCCCTCCACAGCTATGTCAACAAATCTCTTCTCTACGTCTTCGTCTCTATTACTGCACTACAAGGTTCATCAGTACCATTTTTCTAGATTCCATGTATATGTGTTAATATATAATATTAATTTTTCTCTTTCTTACTTCACTCTGAATAACAGGCTCTTAAGTTCATCCACCTCCCTACGCTTACTCAAATTTGTTCCTCTGTGTGGCTGAATAATATTCCATTGTATACATGTACCATATCTATATCCACTCATCTGTGAGTGGACATATTGACTCTTTTTAAAATTTCCCCCCCATTTAGGTGACCACAGAGCATTGAATAGAGTTCCTTGTGCTTTATGCAGTAGGTTCTCATTATCTGTTTTTTACATAGTAGTGTATATATATCAACCCTAATCTCCCAATTCATCCCCCACCTTGATAGCCATAAATTTGTTCTCTACATCTGTGACTCTATTTCTGCTTTGCAAATAAGTTCATCTGTACAGTTTTTCTAGATTCAACATATAATTAATACTAAATGATATTTGTTTTTCTCTTTCTGACTTACTTCACTCTGAATGACAATTTCTAAGTCCATCCTCATCCCTGCAAATGGCACTATTTTTTTTTTTATGGCCAAGTAAGATTCCATTGTATATATGTACCACACCGTCTTTATTTCTCGATAAACATTTAAGTTGCTTCCATGTCCTAGCTATTGTAAATAGTGATGCAGGGAACACTGAGGTGCATGCATCCTTTCAAATTCTGGTTTTTTGATTCAGTTTTGTTTTTTGATATTGAGCTGCATGAGTTGTTTGTATATTTTGGAAATTAGTTCCTTGTCACTTGCTTCATTTACAAATATTTTCTACCATTCTGAGGGTTGCCTTTTCATTTTGTTCATGGCTTCCTTTGCTGTGAAAACAAAAAGGCTTTAAAAAAAAACCAAAACATTTTATTTTGTATTGAGGTATAGATGATTAACAGACAATGTTGTGATGGTTTCAGGTGAATAGCGAAGGGACTCAGCCGTACATAAACATGTATCCATTCTTCCCCAAACTCCCCTCCCATCCAGGCTGCCACATAACGTTGAGCAGTGTTCATGTGCTATACATGCTATACAATAAGTCCTTGTTGGTTATTCATTTTAAATATAGCAGTGTGTACACACATACCAAACTTCCTGACTATCCTTTCCTCCCATCTTTCCTCCCAGGCAACCACAAGTTCATTCTCAAAGTCTCAAAGTCTGTTTCTATTTTGAAAGTAAGTTCATTTAAATCATTTCTTTATAGATTCCACATATTAGGGATGCCATATGATATTTCTCCTTCTCTGTCTGACTTACTTCACTAAATATGACACTCTCAAGGTCCATCCATGTTGCTGTTAATGACATTATTTCATTCTTTTTAGTGACTGGGTAATATTCCATTGTATATATGTACCATATCTTCTTTATCCATTCCTCTGTCAATGGACATTTAGGTTGATTCTATGCCTTGTAATATGCCTTGGCTATTATAAACAGCACTGCAATGAATATTGGGTTGCATGTATCTTTTCAGATCATGTTTTTGCCCAGATATATGCCCAAGAGTGGGACTGCAGGGTCACATTGTAGGTCTATTTTTATTTTTTAAGGAATCTCCATACTGTTCTCTGTAGTGGCTGTACCAATTTACATTACTACCAACAGTGTAGGAAAGCTCCATTCTCTCCACACCCTCTCAAGCATTTATTTGTGGATATTTTTTGGACAGCCATTCTGACTGGTGTGAGTGACATCTCATTGTAGTTTTGATTTCCATTTCTCTAATAATGAGTGATGTTGAACATCTTTTCATGTGCCTATTGGCTATCTGCATGTCTTCTTTGGAGAAATGTCTATTTAAGTCTTCTGCCCACTTTTTGAGTGGGTTGTTTGTTTTGATGCTGTTAAGTTTCATGAGCTGTTATGTAAATTTTGGAGACTAATCTCTTATCAGTCACATCATTTGTAAATATTTTCTCCCAGTCTGTGGGTTGTCTTTTTGTTTATTATTTCTTTTGCTATGTAAAAGCTTTTGAGCTTAAGTAGGTCCCATTGTTTATTTTTCTTATTTCCATTACTAGCCAGTGAATCAAAAGAGAACTTGCTATGATTTATGTCAGAGAGTGTTCTGCCTGTATTTCCCTCTAAGAGTTTTATAGTATCTAGCCTTACATTTAGATCTTTAATTCATTTTGAGTTTATTTTTGTGTACAGAGTTAGGAAGCATTCTACTTTCATTCTTTTATAATACATGTGGCTGTCAAGTTTTCCCAGCACCATTCATTGAAAAGATTGTCTTTTCTCTGTTGTATATTCTTGCCTCCTTTGTCACAGATTAGGGGGTCATAGGTCTATGGGTTTATCTCTGGACGTTCTATCCTGTTTCATTGATTTATATTTCTGTTTTTGTGCCAGTACCATACTATTTTGATAACTGTAGCTTTGTAGTATAGTCTGAAGTCAGGGAGCCTGATTCCTTCAGCTCCGATTTTTCCCTCAAGATTGCTTTGGCTCTTTGGGGTCTTCCATACATATTTTGTTCTAACTCTGTGAAAAATACCATTGGTAATTTGATAGGAATTGCATTAACTCTGTAGATTGCCTTGTGCAATAGAATAATTTTCACAATATTGATTCTTTCAATCCAGTGACATGGTTTATGTTTCCATCTATTTGGGTCATCTTTGTCTTCTTTCATCACTTGCTTAGTTTTCCAAGTACACTTCTTTTACTTCCTTAGGTAGGTTTATTCCTAGGTATGTTATGCTTTTTTGACACATGGAATATGGGATTGTCTCCTTAATTTCTCTTTTGATCTTTCATTGCTAGTGTTCAGGAATGCAAAATGTTTCCGTGCCTTTATTTTGTTTCTTGCAATTTAATCAGATTTGTTGATGAGCTCTAGTAGTTTTCTTGTGGCATCATTATAATTTTTTATGTATAGTGTCATGTCATCTGCAAACAGTGACAGTTTTACTTCTTTTCCAGTTTGGATTCCTTTTATTTCTTATCTGATTGCTGTGGCTAGGACTTTCAAAACTATGTTGAATTATAGCGGCAAGAGTGGACATCCTTGTCTTGTTCCTGATCTTAGAGGAAATACTTTTAATTTTTCATCATTGAGAATGATGCTTGCTCTGGGTTTATCTTATATGGCTTTTATTATATTAAGGTAGGTTCCCTCTGTGTCCACTTTCTGGAGAGATTTTATCATAAATGAGTGTTGAATTTTGTCAAAAGCTTTTCATGTCTCTATTGAGATGATCATATGGTTTTTAATCTTTAATTTGTTAATATGGTGTATCACATTGATTGATTGGCATATATTGAAAAATCTTTGCATCCCTGGGATAAATCCCACTCAATCATGGTGTATGATCCTTTTAATATTGTTGGATTCTGTTTGTAGTATTTTGTTAAGGATTTTTGCATCTATGTTCATCAGTGATATGGGCCTATAGTTTTCTTTTTTGTGTGATCTCTTTGTCTGCTCTTGGTATCGGGTTGATTGTAACCTCATAGAATGGCCCTGGGAATGTTCCTTCCTCTGAAATTTGTTAGAAAAGTTTGAAAAGGATGGTTATTAGTTCTTTTATAAATGTTTGATAAAATTCAGCTGTGAAAAGAGCTGGTCCTGCACTTTGTTTTAGATGATTCGATTGTTAGATGAGAAAACTAAGACATAGAAAAATGGTTTTGGCCACATTTGGGTCAAGTTTATATCAATGGTAAATTATGGAATCCATATTATCTCATAATACTTAAATCTGGTATTTAACCACTTTATCATCTCACCTGGGATTTAGTTGCAAAGTAAGTGTGGCAGATATTCTTTCCCATATAGTTTATAATTTGGGGGATATTACACTTTTGCCTTCATTTTAGTATTTTCCATTTTTAAAATATGCAACAGTGGATTATATTCAAGCTCCTAGAGATCTGATACTACATTATTCTCTGGCATCAAACACCTCATAGAGTCCATGCTTCAAAAAACTTCAGAAAGTAGTAAAGACCTAATCCTCTATTCATAGATTCTTAACATTTCCTACATGTAAATTTGAAAACATTAGATGACTGGAAACTCTTAAGCATGTTCAGTTCTGACTCAGCTGGTGAAAAATAGCATGCCAAGATAATCTTCATCAGCACAGCCATGTGCTGCTAATTTAAGTGACCACAAGGGAGGTTGGGTCATTCTGACTCTAGCTACAAGCTGCCTGTGATATGAGGTTGCCCAGGCACTGGGGTCAGTGGAGCCCAGGAAGGACATATTGGGGACACTCTCTCAGCAGTCAGGTTCTGTGAAGACCTACTGGAAACTTTGGAAACCAGCTTTCAATGTTTAGCAGCAGTAGGAGCCCTGGGAGCAGAATTTCTAGAGGTTACCGTCCAAACACCTATCCATGCACATACTCATTCTGTCCCAACCTAAGCAAAGATAGGGGGTCAGAAGACAACACAGTAGCATAGTACCCCACCCAAAAGAAAACTCTTTCTCAGGGGAAATAGTACCCAGTCATTCTGAATTCCCCAGTCATCTGAGCTACCTTGGAGACAGCAGGAATCGGACTGCTTCAGTCTCTTCCTCTTTGTTCTACTTTAAACAGATTTCGTGTTCTTATTGCTGGGCTCACAGATTAACTGGTTCATAGTCTCAGTCCCAGAAAAGTTATGCAAAATCTTCTCTCAGTACCATCTTAGTGAACATGCATGCACCAACAGAGTATAAAAGAACACGAACTTTAGATTCAGGTAGCCCTGAGTTCAAACCCACTTTCCCCCGCCTACTAGAAGCATATTACTTAATTTCTCTCAGCCTTAGTTTCTTAAGCTACATAAGTGGGGACATGAAAATCTACCTCAGAGTTGAGGACTATATGAGAACACCTTAATAGTGCAGGATATTATGTATAGTTGACCTGATAAGAAAGTTAGATCTCTTTCCCCTTCTACTTCAATGTACTGGTAAATGGGTTTAGGCTTCCCACAGTATTTTTAGCTCTGCTATATTCCAGCCATTGAAAAAAAATAGAAAGCCAAGAAAACTCTTAGCGTATGTTCATTACTATCCTTTGTTAAGAACTCTGATGATGTGGACATCCCCAAGTGTATTCCTGCTCCTGCAGTGTCACTGACTCTCTCTGAGCTTTACCCTCCAAGCACTGGCATTTCAACTCGGCGCAAGTAGGAGAGACAGTGCCACAGCTCCAGTGTGTGTACATATTAAATTGGATGGTTACCATTTCACATCAGCTTACATGGGAATGAAAACAGAGTTACTTTACTCTGAGCCAAGATTTCCCAATGGCTATGGTGACAGTTCTCCCAAGAGGACCCTAAAGGGCAGGTATATTTTGTTTTCAAATGCTCTAATATGCAGTCAGTTTCTTGGCCACCAGCAAAGGTCAGGACTGTTGACAATGGGCCCTCTGATCTGTAGTCAGGCCAAAGATACCCAGGGACACGGCCAGGGGAGCGGCCCTGGTCAGCCCTAGTCACTCAAATGTCTTTCCATGGAACCTTATCTGAACCTCACACCAGTGGAAAGCTGCCTGGGGGTAAAACACTCTGTACTTTCCAGAGAACTTTCCCACGAATGAGTGATGTCATTAGAATTGAAGGGAGCCTACGAAAGCAAAACTTTACAAGGACAGAGCAAGACGGAGGAAGGCCAGACACCAGATTTCACAAGATTTGCTCCATAAATGCCATAAGCACTGTCTATTATCCTAAATAAAAATAAACTGTATGCAACAGGCCCAAAAGCATTTTGTAAAAGCCAGTCTGGGAAAGACCCATTTCAAAATTTTATTTCCATCCTTTATCCCTTTTGCTCAAAAGAAAAGCTTGTATTCAATCCTCTTAGTTTTTTCATTGGCCGTTACAGTCCTTCTATTTTTCTCAAATGGTAGCACTGCATGGGCACCTGGCCTTGTACACCAGGCTAGGGAGAGACCAGGATGATAAAAAGGATGTCCATCTAGCAGGAGGTGGTCCAGAGAGTAGGGGGTCTCGGCGTGTGTCAGGCTTCACCTGCAGCTTGGCAGTCTTAGGATCAGGGTTCTAACCTCACATGAGCTGCCTTCACTGAGTTCCACACCGGTCACAGTGTAAGAGAAAGGGACTTAAAAATATTTCATCCTACTCTTAACTGGGCCTTTGTATAAACTCTAGGTCAGGCAAATAAGAACACCTGGCAGGAATACCATACTATTGAGGGGCATACGTGTGTGTGTGTGTGTTTGGGTGTGTGTGTGTGTGTTTGTGTGTGTATGTGTGTGTAGGTGTGTGTGTATGTGTGTGCATATGTGTGCATGTGTGTGTATGTGTATCTGTGTGTATGTGTATATGTGTGTGTGATTGTGTCTGTGTATGTGTATATATGTGTGTTTGTGTGCGTGTGTGTGTGTGTATGTGTGTTTGTGTGTATGTGTGTGTTTGTGTGTGTATGTGTGTATGTGTGAGCGTGTGTGCATGTGCATGCACATGTGTGTATCTGTGTGCACGTGTGTGCATGTGTGCATGCATGCGTGTGTGCATGCGTGTGTGTTTGGGTGTGTATGTGTGTGTATGTGTATGTGTGTGCATGTGTGTATGTGTGCGTGCATATGTGCATGTGTGTGTGTTTGTGTGTCTGTGTGTATGTGTATATGTGTGTGTGTGTGTATATATGTGTGTGTATCTGTGTGTACGTGTGTATATGTGTGTGTGCTTGTGTGTGCATGTGTGTGCGTGTGTGTGCATGTGTATGAGTGTGTGTGCATGTGTGTGCGCGCGCGCGTGTTTGTGTGTGTGCATGTGTGTGCGTGTGCATGTGTGTGTGTTTGTGTGTGCACATGTGTGTGCGCGTGTGTGAGCATGTGTTTGTGTGTTTGTGTGAGCGTGTGTGTGTGCATGTGTGTGTGTGTGTTCTGTGTCTGAAGACTTGGTGTTGTGGGTATGTGCTGCAGACAAATGTAAACTTTCTTTTTTCTCTCTCAAGTTGCATTCCAAAGAGAGTGAGCATACAGTGCAGGGAAAGCATATTAGGCAGATTCGCTCCATGGGGGTTAGCGGAAGTGGGGGTCTCTACTGAATGACCATAAACAATGTACAGGTGATGACTCTCATTTCTCCCTTCGCACATTTGAAAATAAGATAATGCTGATTCATGTCAATGTATGACAAAAACCACTACAATATTGTAAAGTAATTAGCCTCCAACTAATAAAAATAAATGAAAAAAAAAAAAGAAAAGAAGATAATGAAAATGACAGTTTTCAAGGGCCACTGTTTTTTTTTTCCTTTCAAATTTAGGCCCCAGACTGAATTTTTAAGCCACTTTATTGAGGTGTTATTCACATACCATAAAATTGGTATGTGAAGTATACAATTCAGTGTTTTTTTTTCCTGTAAATTTACTGTTGTGCAACCATTACCCTGATCCAGTTTTAGAATGTTTCATTACCACAGTAAGATCCCTCATGCCCATATACAGGTAATCTCCATTTCCACCTTCAGCCCCAAATAACTGCTAACATACATTCTGACTGCACAGATTTGTCTTTTCTCAATATTTAACAAGGACCAGTTTTAACATAAAAATGTCATGGATTCTCTATATGATAGTAATTATACTTGTTATACATAATGTTAGGGATACACCATGGAGTCTATAGGATTTATGAGTTTTGTTTTATTCATTACACAATCTCTACAGACATGTACAGTCTATGCATGTGAGATGTTTTTGGTCTTCATTGCTTTGTGCATATATGAATTTGTGTGCCTTTTAAAACAACTCATAACCCTTCTGCCAACAGTAACCCTGACCTATATGTTAGGGATTTCTGGGAGAAAATTTCACACAGTGGTACTCAGAATTAGCACCATGAACCTTGAGATTGTTGTTGTTCAGTCGCTAAGTTGTGTCCAACTCTTCACAACCCCATGGACTGCAGCATGCCAGGTTTCCCTGTCCTTCACTCTCTCCTGGAGTTTGCTTAAACTCATGTTCATTGAGTCAGTGATGCCATCCGACATCCCATCTTCTGTCGCCCTATTCTCCCCCAGCCCTCAATCTTTCCCATCATCAGGGTCCTTTCTAATGAGTCAGCTCTTCACATCAGGTGGCCAAAGTGTTGGAGCTTCAGCATCAGTCCTTCCAATGAATACTCAGGGTTGATTTCCTTTAGGATTGACTGGTTTGATCTCCTTGCAATCCAAGGGACTCTCCTGATGCTTCTCCAGCACTGCAGTTCAAAAGGATCAATTCTTCAGCACTCAGCCTTCTTTATGATCCAACTCTCACATCTGTGCATGACTACTGAAAAAACCGTAGTTTTGACTATGCTGATCTTTGTTGGCAAAGTGATGTCTCTGATTTTTAATATATTGACCAGTTTTGTCATAGCTTTTCTTCCAAGAAGCATGTGTCTTTTAATTTCATGGTTGCTGACATCATATGCAGTGATTTTGAAGCCCAAGAAAATAAATTCTGCCACTGTTTCTATTTTTCTCCATTTATTGCCATGGAGTGATGGGACTGGATGTTATGATCTTAGTTTTTTGAATGTTGAGTTTTAAGCCAGCTTTTTCACTCTCCTCTTTTATCAAGAGGCTTTTTGGTTCCTCTTCGCTTTCTGTCACTTAGGGTGGTATCATCTGCATATCTGAGGTTGTTGATGTTTCACCCAGAAATCTTGATTCCAGCTTGTGAGTCATTCAGTCCAGCATTTCACATGATGCACTCTGCATATAAGTTAAATAAGCAGAGTAAAATATACTGTCTTGACATACTCCTTTCCAAATTTTAAACTAGTCCGTTGTTCATGTCTGGTTCTAACTGTTGCTTCTTGACCTGCGTACAGGTCTCTCAGGTGGTCTAGTATCCCCATTGCTTTAAGAATTTTTCACAGTTTGTTGTGATCCACACAGTTAAAGTTTAGCATAGTCAATGAAGCAGAAGTAAATGTTTTTCTGGAATTCTTTTTGCTTTATCTATGATCCAGCAGATGTTGGCAATTTTATAACTGGTTCCTCTGCCTTTTCTAAATCTAGCTTGTACATCTGGAATTTCTTAGTTCATGTACTGTTGAAGCCTAGCTAGAAGGATTCTGAGCATTACCTTGCTAGCATGTGAAATTAGTGTAGTTGTACAATAGTTTGAACATTCTTAGGCATTGCCCTTCTTTGCACTTCATTTAATAATAAAAACTTAAAAAGTCCTTCAGTTAGTTGATCATAACACAGTACTGAGGAGGCAAACTTCAGCTCTTATTCTCATCCATGGTCCCAGTATGTCACCTTGTAGGCCCCTAGAATCAATTCAAATCCATGGAAACCATTAGGAACAGAGACCAAGGTCTGTAGAACAGAGGCATGTGCCAGGACCTCCCTGCCCAAAGAATGACATGTTTTTATTAAAATGTTGTTAAATTTTATTTTATTAAAATGTTGTTACTGAACTTAACTTTACTGTGTGTTATAAAAAAGCATCATTTAATTGCCATGTCATGGGTACCGCATGAGCAGCAAAATGAATTTAAGACCCATTGGTATTTTTAGAAAAGGCAGATGAAATGCTAACTCAATTTACAAGGCAGATCTTTCATGTGACTATAGAAGAATTTTAGTATCTGTTGGGAATAGTGCATATTCTGGCTATGAAATCATGGTGCTCGGCATTTATGCACGATGCCAGCTGGAACACCATCGAGGCTCCTTAGCACACAGACCTCACATCCTGCCTCTTCCCAGGAAGGAAACATAAGCTATGTATGACTGTTTATACTCTGCTTTATTCCAGAAAAGGATTTAAATCTATACAACACTTTATATGGTTCAGCCACATTTTCTGACACATCATCCAGAAATGCTGATCTCATTGGTGACCATATTTGATAACCTTTGTTTAACTCGGTACCTATAAATCCAGTGTTTTGTGCACAGGGAGAAAAGAGCTTATTTTGGTTCAGTTATTTACAAGCAAGAAATTATGTGGTATTTTCTGCCCCCCTCTCCCCTCCTCTGCCCTCTGAAGCCCAGGGGGCTCTTTGGCATGGTCCTCCATAAATTTCAAGCTATTATTAGGTTATCCCTGTTTAAGAAAAAACATGTGAGTTGAGATAACAAGCAGGGCTTGCTGTCATTCCAAACTAAAAGGATCCCCACTGGGGTCCACAAATGGGCCCAGCAGAGGACTAATTATACATTTTCATTCCTGAGTTACAGTTGCAAAAGAAAAGTCACTGTAAATGTGCACAAAGATTGTGAAAATGCCATTCTCTGAAGGATTCTAGGCATGGTGATGCTTCAGAGGGTTGAAATATGGCAAACCAGAGCCCCTAAACTAATCCGCTGTGGTTTGCCCGCCCCTTTGGTGGTGTCGTATGCAGAGGACGGGGGGTATGTATATACCCTGCTTTTGCTCCAGGCTTACCAGAAATAGCATGTGGGCTTTTTTATCTTTTTGTATCTTGTCCATAATTTTCCTTAACAGTGCATGCATATAATTATTTTTGGCCCCTGATAGTTTCTTTGTATCTTGTTACTTGAGGAGATGTTTGTCCAGGTGCAAGCACAGGCGCAAAGGTCTCAGGTCCCAGCCTGTGTTATCATGACTGGAAGTGAAGTGAAAGTCGGTCGGTCATGTCCTACTCTTTGCGACCCATGGACTACACAGACCATGGAATTCTCCAGGCCAGAATACTTGGAGTGGGTGGCCATTCCCTTATCCAGGGGCTCTTCCCAACCCAGGGATCGAACCGAGGTCTCTCACATTGCAGGCAGATTCTTTACCAGCTGAGCCACAAGGGAAGCCTTGAATAGTCAAGGGAATACTTGAATATTATGACTGGAATATTCAATAAATGATCCACACCAAGGTATCAACGATTAATGATTTCATGAGGGCAGAGCATTGCATTGAACACAAAACAGTAATACATTTGGATAGCTTCATTGTTCAGAAGGTACATTTGTGTAATTATCTCTTTGATATCCCAGCAGCCTTGGGAGTTGGGCAGTCTTGTTATGTGAGGTTCAGAGCATGGGGTAAAATGTCACAAGGAACAGGATTTGATCAAGGATCCTAGGAACAAGACTGCAGCATGAAGACCTGGGCATGGGCATCACAGAATGTGAGTTCTAAGCCCGCCTTCTGCATTCACAGCTCATCTGCCCTAGAGAACTTCAGTTTCCTCCCCTGAAAAAAATAGTAGAGCTGATGGTACTCCTCCCAGCCACTTCCCACCTCTGAATTGTTGGGAAGAACAAGTAGTGTAACATCTGTGGCAGTGCTTTAAAAATTGTAAGATGTTGTACAACTAAGAGCTATTTATCAAAAGACATTTATTAAGTACTAAGCTGTGTTGGTGCCCGAGAGAGACAAGGACAAAACGTGACATAAGAGCTCAGCCTCATCACATATTCCTAGCAGCTTAGAGAGAGCCCTACCCCTTATTCTCTGGTCTTCGCATTACAAATGACATTTCTAGTAAGAAGCCAAGTACAAATGATGATAGACCTGGGCCGACAACTCTTCCTAGACATCTCAAGGGTACAAATCTCTTAACAAGCTTGTAAAAAGTATTTGTCAGGTCCAGTGAATATGCAAAGCAATTCTGTGGGTTGAAGTCAATAAAATCAACTGTTAGTAAATAAAATATGTTGCTGTGACAGAAGATACAAAATTAAAAGAGGATTTTGGCCTTGCTCTACCATCCTTCATTGCTTGACAGGAGGGATTGGAAGGAAACCAATACAAACATTATCTCTTCAGGGCTGGCCCTAGGAATACTTTTATAGTGGGTGAAATTTTATTTTTTTAGAATTCTTATTTCACTATATGGACTGTCCTGAGCACTTTCTTGTCTATGGGCCCTAGGTCAGCCCCTGATAGGCAGGAAATACCTCTTCCTCTCTTCCATACCCCTTCCTCACCCTTTACATATATCTGATTTGCATATAATATGTGTGATGACTTCCATCTAAGGGTTTGAGTACCATATCCATGACTACTGAAAGATCCAGAAAAAAAATCAACCATCTATCCCTTCCCAGATAGACTCCATTGTTTAGATGAGACTATGTTTTAATGTATATTTAAGAGCCTTTTAATAACACAATTACTAAATACATTCTTTCTAAATATAATCAGTTCAGTTCAGTTGCTCAGTCGTGTCTGACTCTTTGCGACCCCATGAATTGCAGCACGCCAAGTCTCTCTGTCCATCACCAACTCCTGGAGTCCACCCAAACCCATGTCTATTGAGTCAGTGATGCCATCCAACCATCTCATCCTCTTTCCTCCCCTTCTCCTCTTGCCCTCAACCTTTCCTAGCATCAGGGTCTTTACAAATGAGTCAGCTCTTCGCATCAGGTGACCGAAGTATTGAAGTTTCAGCTTCAACATCAGTCCTACCAATGAACACCCAGGACTGATCTCCTTTAGGATGGACTGACTGGATCTCCTTGCAGTCCAAGGGGCTCTCCAGAGTCTTCTCCAACACCACAGTTCAAAAGCATCAATACTTCGGCGCTTAGCTTTCTGTATAGTCCAACTCTCACATCCATACATGACCACTGGAAAAACCATAGCCTTGACTAGACAGACCTTTGTTGGCGAAGTAATGTCTCTGCTTTTTAATATGCTGTCTAGGTTGGTCATAACTTTCCTTCCAAGGAGTAAGTGTCTTTTAATTTCATGGCTGCAATCATCATCTGAAGTGATTTTGGAGCCCAGAAAAATAAAGTCAGCCACTGTTTCCACTGTTTCCCCATCTATTTGCCATGCAGTGATGGGATCGGATACCATGATCTTAGTTTTCTGATTGTTGAGCTTTAAGCCAACTTTTTCACTCTCCTTTTTCACTTTCATCAAGAGGCTCTTTAGTTCCTCTTCACTTTCTGCCATAAGGGTGGTATCATCTGCATATCTGAGGTTATTGGTATTTCTCCCGATAATCCTGATTCCAGCTTGTGCTCCCTCCAGCCCAGCATTTCTCATGACGTACTCTGCATATAACTTAAATAAGCAGAATGACAATATACTGCCTTGATGTACTCCTTTTCCTATTTGGAACCAGTCTGTTGTTCCATGTCCAGTTCTAACTGTTGCTTCCTGACCTGCATACAGGTTTCTCAAGAGGCAGGTCAGGTGGTCTGGTATTCCCATCTCTTTCAGAACTTTCCACAGTTTATTGTGATCCACACAGTCGAAGGCTTTGGCATAGTCAATAAAGCAGAAATAGATGTTTTTCTGGAACTCTCTTGCTTTTTTGATGATCCAGCGGATGTTGGCAATTTGGTTCCTCTGCCTTTTCTAAAACCAGCTTGAACATCTGGACGTTCACGGTTCATGTATTGCTAAAGCCTGGCTTGGAGAATTTTGAGCATTACTTAACTATCGTGTGAGATGAGTGCAATTGTGCAGTAGTTTGAGCATTTTTTGGCATTGCATTTCTTTGGGATTAGAATGAAAACTGACCTTTCCCTGTCCTGTGGCCACTGCTGAGTTTTCCAAATTTGCTGGCATATTGAGTGCAGCACTTTCACAGCATCATCTTTTAGGATTTGAAATACCTCAACTGGAATTCCATCACCTCCACTAGCTTTGTTCGTAGTGATGCTTCCTAAGGCCCACTTGACTTCACATTCCAGGATGTCTGGCTCTAGGTGAGTGATCACACCATCATGATTATCTGGGTCATGAAGATATTTTTTGTACAGTTCTGTGTATTCTTGCCACCTCTTCTTATTATCTTCTGCTTCTGTTAGGTCCCAACCATTCCTGTCCTTTATTGAGCCCATCTTTGCATGAAATTTTCCCTTGGTATCTCTAATTTTCTTGAAGAGATCTCTAGTCTTTCCCATTCTATAGTTTTCCTCTATTTCTTTGCATTGATAGCTGAGGAAGGCTTTCTTATCTCTCCTTGTTATTCTTTGGAACTCTTCTCACAGCTATTTGTAAAGCCTAATAGGAAATATTAATAAGCAAAGAATGCAAAAGAAGTATAATCCCAACATTCATTTGCATTCTTGTATCTATCTTTCAAGTTTTAGTATGTTACATTTATTTTTCATTTGTCATTTTAGAGTATTAAACCAAAGAATCTGAAGTTAGATTTCTATACACAGGAAGATTATTTCATCTTACATACTGTTCCCCTCTTGAAGGGGTCAAGGATGTATGTGGTAAGAGTGGGACCAAAGACCATGGTGACAGGTTTCTCTATTCCTTCTCAGTTAAATAACTGTACTGAATGAAATTGATCTCACAGTCATCAGAAACTTCCTTTCAGGGCCGTGTAGTTTTTCCCTTTATATCACATAATGGGGTATATGTTTACCAAATTTGAAAGGACAGTGAGCAAATGGTAGAAGACACAAATCATTCATAGCCTTACCACCTAGAGATAAATGCTGTTAACACTGAAATGAATATTTATACATACATTAATTGTGCATACTGAACTTTACATTGTTTTGTTTTTTCTCATGACAATCGATTATTTTATGTCATTTATTTTTTATTGAGTACCTCAAAAGCTATATAAGCATAATTGCTATATTTAACTGAAATATTACATGCTAATTGTGATAGAAGGTGTCTAGAGCTGGTTTCAACCTTCATCTCTTGGTCTCCATATGGCCAATGATTAGGACAAACATCTCTTCACAAATATTTGACAGGATGCCATTGACAAAGTATTGTGTTATGAGTTATAGTATCTATTGATTAAATGACCATGCTTCAGGCCATTTTATACAGTAATCCTTCTTTCAATCAGTCATTTGTTTAAAAAAAACATGTGCCAGATATTATACCAAGTACTGGACATATGGAAAGTAAAAGCAGCCTCTACTCCAACAAGCTTACAGTTCTGTGACATAAATAAAGGTGTACCACAAAGTAGGAAATGACACAGAATAGAATGTATGTTTCAGAGGTTCAGAAAAGGGATCTCTTGCTTCATTGTGTGTCTAGGAAGGTCTGTGGAGAGCTAGACTTTGACTTAGGTCCTAAAGGATGAATAGAACTTGGACATGTGATACTGGGTATGAGAAAGTGAGTAGAATATAAATTATTGAAACAGAGAGAGTGGAATAAAAGGGACCACTGAATGGTTTGGTGTGCTTAGAACAAGAGAGTTCATGGAAGATAATATTAAGAAGACAAATGTGTATATGTTTGTTTCATTTTGGTGTTTTTTTTGATAATGAATGTTTCATTATTTTTTAGTAATCTTATTTCAGTTTCTTTTAATCTTATTCAATTATGCTACCCAATTATTTTCTCTTTTATTTAAGTATAAATGATTTACAATATTATATTAATTTCAGGTTTACAGCATAGTGATTCAGTATTTTTACAGATTATATTTTATTATTACAAGATATTGGCTGTATTTCTATGCTATATGATATATTGTTGTTGCTCATCTATTTTATACATAGTAGTTTGTATCTTAATACTATATCCCTAATTTGCATTTTCCTCTCCCCAGTGGTAATGACTGGTTTGTTTTCTTTATCTGTGCATCTGTTTTTGTTTTGCATACATACTTTGTGTTATTTTTTAGATTCCATGTATAAGTGATACCATAAGTATTTCTTTTTCTGACTCACTTCACTAAGTGTAATATTCTCTAGATTTATCCATGTTGCTGCACTTGGCAAAATTTCATTCTTTTTCAGGGCTAATATCCCATTGCATGTGTGTGTACATACATTCCATTTTCTTAATCCAGTCATCTGTTGATGGATACTGGGTTACTTCCATGTCTTAACTACTGTAAATAGTGCTACTATGAACATTGAGATTCATGTATCTTTATCTTTTTTAATTAGTTTGTTTTAATTTCTTCAGATGAACAGTGTTCTGCCTATTTTCTCTTCTAGAAGTTTTATGGTTTCAGGTTCAGAAGAGAAAATAGGCAGAACACTTTTTGATGTAAATCATAACATCTTTTCTTTTTTTTTTTTGGATCTGTCTTTGTATATCCATTTAAATTTATTTTTATATATGGCATAAGGAAATGTTCTTATCTCATTCTTTGACATGTAACTGTCCAGTTATTACAGTGTCACTTGTCGAAGAGACTTTTTCCATAGTATATATTCTTACCTCCTTTTTCATAGATTAATTGACCAGAATTGACCACAGGTGCATGGGTTTATTTCTGTGCTGTCTGTTCTATTGATCCATGTGTATGTTTTGGTGCCTGTACCATGCTGTTTTGATTACTTTGGCTTTGTAATATAGTGTGAGTCCTGAAGCATGATGTCTTCAGCTTTGTTCTTTTTTCTCAAGATTGTCTTGGCAATTCAGGGTCTTTAGTGGAACCATGTGAATTTTAGGATTATTTGTCCTAGTTCCATGAAAAATGTCATAGATATTTTGATAACAAATTACATTAAATCTGTAGATTGCTTTGAGTATGGCCATTTAAAAAAATATTCTTACAATCCAAGAACACAGGGTATCTTTCCATTTCTTTGTTATCATCTTCAGTTTCCTTCATCAGTGTTTTATAGTTTTCAGAGCATAGGTCTTTCACCTCTTTGTTGAAGTTTATCCTAGGCATTTTATTATTTTTGATGCAATTTTAAACAGGATTTTTTTTTTTACTTTCTCTTTCTGATTGTTCATTATTAGTGTACAGAAAAGCAACAGATTTCTATATGTTAATCTTGAATCCTGCAACTTTGCTGAATTCATTTACTGAACCCAATAGGTTTGGAGTAGAGAGTTTAGCATTTTCTATATAAAAAATCATGTCATTTGCAAATAGTTATAGTTTTATTTCTTTCCTTCCAATTTGGATGCTTCTTATTTCTTTCTGTCTCATTGCTGTGGCTAGGACTTTGCATACTGTGTTAAATAGATGTGATGATAGTGGGCATCCTTGTCTTTTTCCTGAATTTAAGGATAGGCTTTCAGGTTTTCATTGATGAGTATGATGCTAGGTGTGGGTCTGTCATAAATGAGAATGTTGAGAAAGTGAAGTGAAAGCATCAGTCACACCATCATGTCCAACTCTGTAGGACCCCATGGAAATAAGAAAAGTTGCCTTATTGTTCAGGGTGGAAACCATGAAATTCAGGTTGTTGCAGCAGTCTTAGTGGAGAAGAAGTACTATCTGATTACAGGGATGGGGAGGCAGGGCTCTATCCAAAGGCTGCACAGGAAGGGGACACACCACCTCGCCCCTACAAGAAAGTGGAGGAAGTCTTAGTTCACCCCCAGCCCTGCAGGAGAGGGACACACACTTTTGGAGACAGAGATGAAGGACCGAGTTCCTCCTGCAGACCCCCAGCTGCAGTGCCCACTGGGGGACAGGTGGCTGCAGAGGGTTTTCTAGGTGTTTGGTGTCCAACTCTTTTGCAACCCCATGGGCTGCAGCCCACCTGGCTCCTCTGTCTATGGAATTCTCCAGGCAAGAATACTGGGTAGTGATAGTGGGTAGTGATTCCCTTCTCCAGGGAACCTTCCTGACTCAGGGATTGAACCTGGGTCTCCTGCATTGCAGACAGATTCTTTACCATCTGAGTCACCAGGGAAGCCCTATTATGTTGAGAAATATTCTCTATACCAACTTTGATTAGAGTTTTTCATCATAAATGGGTGTTATATTCTGTCAAGTGCGTTTTTGGCATCTATTGAGATAATCATGATTCTTATCCTTTTTGTTAATGTGGTATGTCACATTGATTGATTTGCTAATGATGAACCATCCTTATTTCACTAGAATAAATCCAACTTGATCAGGATGTATCATTCTCTTTATGTATTGTTGCATTCAGGTTACTAAAATTTTCTTGATTTTTGCATATATATTCATCAAAGATATTGGCCTGTAATTTTATTTTTTGTACTGTCTTTGTCTGACATTGACATCAGGGTAGTGGTAGCCTTATAGAATGGATTTAGAAGTGTTTTTTCCTCTTCAATTTTTTGGAATAGTTTGAGAAGAATTATTTCTTTTTTATATGTTTGGTAGAATTCCCCAGTGAAGCCATCTGGTGTTGGATTTTTGTTTCCTAGGAGTTTTGTTAATTAAAAATTCAGTTTGACTACTAGTGATCAGTCTGTTCAAATTGTGTGTTTCTTCTTGATAGAGTCTTGGCAAGTTGTCTGTGTCTAGAAATTTGTCCATTTCTTCTAGGTTGTTCAGTTTATTGGCATATAACTTTTCATACTATTCTCTTATTTTTTGTATCTCTGTGGTATCAGTTTTTTAAAATTTTTTATTGGCATATAGTTGATTTACAATGTTATGTTAGGTTCAAGTGTTCAGCAAAGTGAATCAGCTGAACATATATGCATACCCATATATTAATACATAGAACTTTTTCTGTCCACTCACTTTCAGTCTGTGTGTCTGTAGCCCTGAAGGAAGTCTCTTTTTTATATCTAGTCAGCCACTCTGTGTCTTTTAATTGGAGAATTTATCCATTAACTTTTAAAGTAATCATTTATAATTATGTATTTACTAACATTTTAATAGTTGTTTTCTGGCTGCTTTTATAGTTATTCTCTGTTGTTTTGTTTTCTTCTGGTTGACTTTTTTTTATTGTGTTTGTGTTCCTTTCTTTTTGGTTTTTGGTATATCTATTGTAGGTTTTTGACTTGTGGTTATATGTGGTTCATATATGTTGACCTGTAATTACATTTACTTGTTTTAAACTTATAGTCATTTAAGTCCAAACACATTCCAAGAGATCTACATTTTCTGCTTCCCTCCTCCCACATTTTGTTTTTATTATCATAGTTTACATCTTTATGCTTATCATTTAACTGTTTATTGTAGTCATAGTTGCTTTTACAATTTTTTGACTTTTAATCTAGGTCCTGATTTATTTAAGTGGTTGATCCTCATATCTTACTTATATTTGCCTTTCCTAGTGGGATTTTCGTTTTTGTATAGATTCTTAACTTCTTTTCTATCTAGAGAAGATTCTTCAGCATTTCTTTTATGGTATGTTTAGTGTTGATGAATTATCTTAGTTTTCGCTTGTCTGAGAAGTTTTTTTTTTTTTTTTAATTTTTTATTAGTTGGAGGCTAATTACTTCACAACATTTCAGTGGGTTTTGTCATACATTGATATGAATCAGCCATAGATTTACACGTATTCCCCATCCCGATTCCCCCTCCCACCTCCCTCTCCACCCGATTCCTCTGGGTCTTCCCAGTGCACCAGGCCCGAGCACTTGTCTCATGCATCCCACCTGGCTGGGGATCTGTTTCACCATAGATAGTATACATGCTGTTCTTTTGAAATATCACCCTTTCTCCCACAGAGTTCAATAGTCTGTTCTGTATTTCTGTGTCTCTTTTTCTGTTTTGCATATAGGGTTAATCATTACCATCTTTCTAAATTCCATATATATGCGTTAGTATGCTGTAATGTTCTTTATCTTTCTGGCTTACTTCACTCTGTATAAGGGGCTCCAGTTTCATCCATCTCATTAGGACTGGTTCAAATGAATTCTTTTTAACGGCTGAGTAATATTCCATGGTGTATATGTACCACAGCTGATGAGAAGTTTTTTTATCTCTCCTTCTAGTCTAAATTATAATCTTCATGGATAGAATATTCTAGGTTGCAGGTTTTTCCCTTTCAGCACTTTGAATATATCATGCCACTCTCTTCTGGCCTGCAAAATTTCTGCAGACCAGTCAGTTGATAGCCTTATGGGGAATTCCCTTGTATATGACTCTTTTGCTATCTTTTGAATTCTCTAATTTTTGCCATGTTACTTACAATATGTCTTAGTGTGAAGCAGTTTGGAATCCTCTGTGCATTCTGTACCTGTATCTAATTTGTTCTTCAGGTTTGGGAGGTTCTCAGCCATAATTTCCTCAAATACATTTTCAATCCCCTTCTCTCTTCTCCTTTTGGAATTCATATAATGAAAATGTCAGAACCCTTACTATTATGCCAGATATCAAATTGCTTTCATTTTTAAAAAATTTTCTTTCTGCTCTCCCGGTTGTGTGATTTCCATAATTCTATCTTTCAGGTCACTTGCGTATTATTCTGTATCACTTAGTATGTTATTCTTTTTTCTGGTTTATTTATTTCAGCTATTATTCATCTCTGAATGGGTCTCATTTATATCTGCTAGTTCCTTGCTAGAAAAGTATTTCGATCAAAGTAATTCAGTTAATAATTTTATCAACAATTTTTGACATAGCTGTGTCTAGTTCAATTTATTACCAGTGTTTTGCATCCTTTAGTTGATAAATTATTTATTTCTGTTTTATTTTTTCAGAGGCATTCTCTTGCTCTTTCAATTTTGAGTAGTTCCACCCTTCACTTTGCTTAACTTTCTCTGCCTCTGTGAATTTAAACAGTTATTGTGGCCTTGAAGTGGTGTTCTTATGTGGGAGGATCCCTATACAGACTGCATGTACCTAATGCCTTTGGTGGGAGGACTGGATTTTATGTATATACTTGTCTCATGTTTCCTCACAGTGTGCGGGCATCACCTTGGTAGGCAGTAAGGCTGGAGATACGGTGGAGGGCTAGAGCTGGTGTCAGATGTGAAGCAGGACTTCCTGTCTGCTCAGTGGCCATCACTGGCTGGTTAGGGTCAATGTCAGGGTCAGGTCTAGCAACCAAGTTGCTAGAGAAGCAGCCCCGGGGGTCAGGCTCAGGCTGACTCCTTTCCCTTTAAGTATCTGTTTCTCCCTCTCTCTGTCCCAGGACCATTGCCCCAGAGGGCTGTGCTGAAGCATGTGGGGCCTGTACGTAGACAGGTCCGATGCACAGCCTGTGTGGACGTCTGCTGCTTCACTCAGATGCAGCCTTGGGTGTGAATTCCCTTGTTTCTCACAGCCGATCACTGCCGCCTGCCCCCGCACCCCCGCCCCTATTGTAGAACTACTCCTGTAGTCTGGCAAGGACCTGCGTGGACTCGGCACGTATCGGTAGGTTAGCTGCAGTAGAGGGGCAGCTCTCAGTGATCTGGGTGGTTCCTGTGTGCCGCTGCCCACCTGGGGCCCCTCCTCAGAATGGGTCACCTCTGTGACCATGGTCTGGTCTTCCCCCCCTTTCCTGGCTGCCCCAGATCCAGTACTGCACTGTGGTGTGAAGTAAGCAGGGCCAGATCATTTGCTCAGTTCAGACTGGGAAGTGGAATGAGGCAGTCATTGGCAACCTAGTAGCCTCCAGGGTAGACCTCTCTCTGCCCTACTTCGAGAGCTAGTCAGCACATGTGCAGTGTCCAGGCTTCTCCAGCCTTTCCATCTGACCCAGTTCCTCCAGCCAGGCAAAGCGGTCTCTCTCCTCCGCATAGATCCCCAGAATCTGGGATGCCCAGTCTGTGTCTTGAACTACTCACTCCACAGGTCCACTCTTGTCATCTCCCTTTTCCTCTGAGTCCCCTTCTAAGGGCCCAGGTCTAGAACCAGTCACTTTTCTTCTCTCCCTACCAGAGTATGTATATGTCTTTCTTACAGCCTTGGTTGTAAAGGGGTTCTTCTGCCAGTTTCCAGTTCATTTTAAGTGAGAATTATTCATTCGGGGAAAGTGAGTTCCGTGTCCTCTTATTCCATCTTGATCTCCTATGTTTCAAAATTTGAAATTATAGGATATGTTAATAAATTCCACAAAAATGTATATACAAAGACAAATATTTACCCACCACTTTTTAATGGACTCATACTAGACATTGTTACATAACCTGCTTTTTCTCTTAGTGGTGCATCATGAAAATTTTTGTTAGTGTATCATTACATCATGATTTTAACAATTACACAATATTATTTTATTGAAACTTCAGGGAATTCAGTTGTTTCTAATTTTTCTCTAACATAAAATCTCTGCTCCAAACATCCCCATAAGTAAACTTTCACATTTGTAAAGTTAATTCCAAACTCCCAGAAGTAGAATCGCTTGACCAAAGATTTTATGGATTTTTAACTTTTGATTGATACATGCCATTTTGTACTATGTGATTCACAGGAATGAGTTACTGAGGGAAATATTACACCAAGTCAAGGCAAGAGGAATCAGAACTGGGACAATTATCAGAACTTTTTAGAACCCGCTTAGGTCTCACCTGCTGCCTCCAGGGCTGGGTTGAAGTTGTGTGCACTGACCTTTATTGCTTATTGAGTTGCCTCCCTTTGCCTGGGTTGGGAAGATCCCCTGGAGAAGGGATCCGCTACCCACTCAACTATTCTGGCCTAGAGAATTCCATGGACTGTGTAGTCCATGGGGTCGCAAAGAGTCAGACACGACTAAGTGACTTTCACTTTCCATTTGCCTACTTTGAACAGTTTTTCGTGTTCTCCTGAGCTTATAATACACAAAGCAGCCTGTTCAAAAAGAGAATTTCTCTGTGGAATAAATAGCTCGGTAGACACCCACAGGGTAAAGACACAGGTTGCTGCCACCAGTGTATTATCTAGAGCCACAGACTTAGAATCACACCAGTAGCCACCTAACAGGGAGTTTCCTTTGTGACTCATTGAGGCTACCTGGAGGTGAGAGCAAGGATTTCTGTTTTCATCTTTTCCAGGTTTTTTTGTTTTTTGGGTTTTTTTTTTTGGATACTTCTCAGCTATATCTAGCTCTAGTGATACTTGGGGGACCTTGAGCTTTACCATCTCTAAAGTAGGACTTGAGAAGAGGAGGGAGAGGATTTGAGAAGACTCAATAAGAGATGGATGTTCCCAAAATAGAACAAAGCACAGAAGAAAGAACCAGGTTTCAAATGCAAGGAAGGTTGAGAGGGAGAAGCAAACTGGGAGACACTATTTTGTGCAGGGCAGTTCGGAACTGTTTTTGAGGCAAGAAGGGTGTTTCAGGTATATCTTTCTCTTAACAAACTAACATGGCTTAGGAAAGTGACAGTTTATTCAGCTTTTTGGTTTTAGTCCCAGATCTGCCCTTCTCTTTTTTCTTTAGAAAATGTTACTTCACTAAATCTTACCATTTTTTTTACCCTCTCAAGGACATGGTGTCACTAAAGGCTTATTATATGAGTAAGAGAATTACAGCTCAAAATATCAAAAAATTTAATTATTTAACATAGATTCATACAAACCCATTTTTATGTACTTTTGTAGACAGTGTAAATGTAATGCTGGGAGAAGCCAGGAATATAAGAAGTTAAAAAAAATGTTTTATCAGTCATTGACCTCTCAAAATGATCAGCTGTTTTAACATTATGTAGTTACAATCATAGTTGAACATAATTGTTTCTGTACATTTTCTTTGAACTCTTTGTCCATGGTCAAGTTTAAAGTATGTCAGTTGTCTAGTCCTTATCAACCCGCCCCCTCCCCCCCGGACTTGTGGTTAAGAATATTCACTCCAGCTAGAGTCACACCTCTTTGGGTCTGAATCCTAGCTTCACCTCTTGTTACTGGCTATGTAACGTTGGTCAAATTTCTTATACTCTGGGCTTCAGTTTTCTCATCTGTTAAATGGGGATAAGGGTTGTCTGTGGATTAAATGAGGATCTATGTATGTGTAGTGCCTCACCTAGGAAGCCCCATAAATGTTAACTGTTGTTGTCCTTATCTCTTCTATCACTTCTGAACATCAAGGACAGAACCACATGTTCCTATAATCCTACATAAGATCTATTAACCATAAATCACCTTGCTGAAGGAAACCATAATAAAAGATTTTAATATCATCAATATATCCTTTGTTATCACCAGAACAAAGATTTCAAAAATATAATAACACTTAGCATTTGTTATACCTACCAATTTCCAGACACCACATTAAGCCTTTTCACATCACTTCTTTTGTTCATCTTATCAGCCATATAAACTGAGGACTTGTATTTTCCCATCTTTACAGGTGAGGTTTCAGAGGCTTAGAGAAGTTGTGCTGAGGTCACATGGCCAGTGCATGGCAAATGAAAGTAGAGTACGTAAAGTAAGCAGGTCTTACTTAAGTTTGGGGTTTTCCTGGTGCTCAAATGGTAAACAATCTGCCTGAAATGGGGGAGACAGGGATTCAATCCCTGGCTCAGGAAGATCTCCTGGAGAAGGGAATGGAAACCCACTCCAGTATTCTTGCCTGGAAAATTCCATGGATGCAAGAGCCTGGTGGGCTACAGTCCACGGGGTCGCAAAGACTCAGACATGACTAACACTTTCACTTATTTAAGTTTAGGCTCCTTACTATCATAATTGGATATATTATGCTGACCAGAGTTACTAGGACTGGTATTCTTCAGTAGCAATAGTCGTTAATCCAGAGTAACACAGACTCAGGTGACCAAATTGGCCACTCACAGTGGCCTCAGCTTACTAAATATCTCCATGCTAAGTGGAACCATAATCTCACATGCACCAACTGGAAACTGTCAGATATCATGTTCATCATCCAGCTGCTGGTTGACCAGAGCAAGGAGATTTCCTTTAAGTCAACCAGCCTTGTAACCCCTTACTTGATCAGGCACACATTGGAATGTGCACCACTATAATCTGCGTCAGCCTTTTTATCTGGGTAAGCAAACAAGCAGAACTCTCAGGGTACCCAGCATACATAATCTGATCCACTCCAGAACCATATTAATGCAGGTCTCAAGAGACAGCCAGGTTGGAACAGAACTTCTTTGCTCTACAACCAGCTAGTTGGTTCAGGGTTCTTCTCAGGACTGAGAGCAAGAGGGGCAGCAAGTGACTGAGAAATTCAAGAGCCCCATCTCAGATAAACCAACAGAGTTCTTTGGAAGGTTCAAAATGCTTCTATTAACATCAAGAATTAGAATCAGAGACTTTAGAAAATTTTAGCAAATGCCATGAAGCTAGGTGCTTGAAGAAGGAAGGGCAACCATGAACCCACTCTTGAACATTCATGAACATTGTTCTGAAAAATAATGCTATTATGGAAGTATAATATGTCCCAGTATGTTTGAGTGTGGTGTTTACCATTTCCTTTTGAGAACATGTATCAACTTACAGTTTGGAAAGCAAATCAAATAGTACTGCTGGTTGCTGTTCATTCTCTTCTCTGCCTTGTGTTCCCTGAAGAATAAACACCTTATTTTTCTGTTTTAATTAGAATTAATCTTTCTTTGAACTTGAAATATACCAGGATTTCAGATACATCATAGGAAGACTAAGTTCCAGGGGTAACCCTGCAAAGTGCAAACATTCAAGTTAACAATATCAAAGTGAAAAGTAATTTATTCAATAACAAAATGTTGATTTTTAACATTTTTATTTTATATTGGAGTATAGTTGATTAACAGTGTTTCAGGTGTACAGCAAAGGGATTCACTTATGTATTTACCTATTCTTTTTCAAACTCTTTTCCCATTTAGGTTATTACAGAATATTGAGCTGAGTTCCATATGCTATATAGTAGGTCCTTGTTGGTTATCTAGCATTGTGTATCTGTCGGTCCCAAACTGCCAACGTATCCCTCCCTGCCACCCTTCCCCTTTGGTAACCATAAGTGTCTTTTCTATTTTGTAAATAAGTTCATTTGTATCTTTTTTTTTTAGATTCTGAAATCAAGCAATATGTATGATATTTGTCTATCTCTGACTGACTTCATTTAATACGATAATCTCCAGGTCCATCCTTGTTGCTGCAAGTGGCATTATGTCATTCTTTTAGTGGCTGAGTAATATTCCATTGTATGTATATGCTACATCTTCTTTATCTGTTCCTCCATCAATGAACATTTAGTTTGCTTCCGTTTCTTGGCTGTTGTAAATAGTGCTGCAATGTACACTGGGGTGCATGTGTCCTTTTGAACCATGGCTTTCTCTGCATATATGCCCAGGGGTGGGATTGCTAGATCATTTGGTAGCTCTATATTTAGTTTTTTAAGGAATCTCCATATGTTTCTCCATAGTGGCTTACCAATTTACATTTCCACCAATAGGGTGGAAGGGTTCCCTTTTCTACAAACTCTCGCCAGCATTTTTTGGTTTGTGGACATTTTGATGATGACCGTTCTGTCTGGTGTAAAGTGATATCTCAGTGTGCTTTTGATTTGCATTTCTCTAATAATTAGCCATGTTGAGGATCTTTTCATGTGCCTCTTAGCCATCTGTATGTCTTCTTTGGATAAATGTCTACTTAGATCTTCTGCCCATTCTTTGATTGGGTTGTTTGGGTTTTTTTTTTTTTTTTATATTGAGCTGCATGAGCTATTTATAAATTTTCAATATTAATCCCATGTCAGTTATATCATTTGCAAATATTTTCTTCCATTATGTGGGCTTTTCATTTTGCTTACGGTTATCATGACTGTGCAAAAGCTTTTAAATTTAATTAGGTCCCATTTATTTCTGTTTTTGTTTCCATTACTCCGGGAGATAGTTTGAAGAAATATTGCTGTGATTTATGTCAAAGAGTGTTTCTCTTATGTTTTCGTCTAGAAGTTTTATAGCATCCAATCTTACATTTAGATCTTTAATTCATTTTGAGTTTACTTTTGTATATAGTGGTAAAGAATGATCTAATTTCAGTTTTGTACATGTGGCTGTCCAGTTTTCTCAGCATCATTTATTGAAGAGACTGTCTTTCTACATTGTATAATCTTATCTCCTTTGACATAGATTAATTGACCACAGTTGCATGGGTTTATTTCTGGGCTTTCTATACTTTTTTTTTTTTTTGTGCTACTACTGTACTGTATTGATTACTGTAGATTTGTAGTATAGTCTGAAGTCAGGGAACTTGATTCCTCCAACTCCATTTTTCTTAAGATTGCTTTGGTTTTAGGGTCTTTTGTGTCCCCATCAGATTTTGAGACTTTTTGTTCTAGTTCCATGAAAATAAATGCTATTGGTAATTTGATAGGGATTTCATTGACTATGTAGATTACCTTGGGTAACATAGTCATTTTCACAATATTCATTCTTCTAGTACAAGAACATGGTATATCTTTCCATCTGTGTCATCTTCAATTTCTTTCATCAGCATGTTATAGTTTTTGGAGTACAAGCATTTTGCATCCTTAGATAGGTTTATTTCTGGACATTTTATTCTTTTTGATGTTATGGTAAATGGGACTGTTTAATTTCCTTTTCTGATCTTTTGTTGTTAGTGTATAGGAATGCTAGAGATTTCTGTACTTTAATAGTGTGTCCTCCAACTTCACCTATTTATTGATGAGCTCCAGTAGTTTTCTGGTGGCATCTTTAGGATTTTCTATGCATAGTATCATTTCATCTGCCAACAGTGAAGGTCTTCCTTCTTTTCTAATTTGGATTCTTTTTATTTTTCTTCTCTGATTGCCATGGCTAGGACTTCCAAAACTATGTTGAATAAAACTGCAAGAGTGTACATCCTGATCTTGTTTCTAATCTTAGAGGAAATGCTTTCAGCTTTTTACCATAATGATATTAGTTGTATGTTTGTCATATATGACCTTTATTATGTTGAAGTACATTCCTTCTGTGCCCAATTTCTGGAAAGTTTTTATCACAAATGAGTGTTGGATTTTGTCAAAAGCTTTTTCTGTATCTATTGATATGACCATACGGTTTTTATATTTCAATTTGTTGATGGGGTAGTTCACACTAGTTAATTTGTGGATATTGAAAAAATCTTTGCATCTCTGGGATAAATCCCATTTGATCATGGTATATGATCCTCTTAATGTTTTGTTGGATTTGATTTGCTAGTATTTTGTTTAGGATTTTTTGTATCTATGTTCATCAGTGATATTGGCCTGAATTTTTTTTGTGTGGTATCTTCATCTGATTTCAGTATCAGAGTGATGGTGACATCATAGAATGAGTTTGGAAGTGCTCCTTCCTCTGCAATTTTTTGGAAGGGTATCAAAGGTTATGTGTTAACTCTGCTCTAAATATTTGATAGAATTTGCCTGTGAAGACATCTGGTCCTGGACTTTTGTTTGTTGGGAATTTTTTAATTACAGATTCAATTTTAGTGCTTGTAATTAGTCTGTTCATATTGTCTATTTCTTCCTGGCTCAGTCTTGGGAGATTGTACCTAAGAATTTTTTCATTTCTTCTAGGTTGTCCAATTTATTGGTGTATTGTTGCGGCTTCCACTGTAACTTCTTTTTCATTTCTAATTTTATTGACTTGAGCCCTCTCCCTTCTTTCTTGATGATTTTGGCTAAAAGGTTTATCAATTTTGTTCATCTTTTTAGAGGACCAGCTTTTAGTTTCTTTGATCTTTGCTATTGTTTGTCTTTATTTCTGCTCTGATCTTTATGATTTCTTTCCTTCTACTAACTTTGGGTTTTGTTTGTACTTCTTTCTCTAGTTGCTTTAGGTTTAAGGATAGATTTGAGACTCTTCTTTAGAAACAAGAACTTTAGAACTGAATTCAGGAAACAGAACTTCTAATCATTATTCATTTTTGCTGGAATCAACTTCTTGACTTAGCCATGCTTTTCTTGCCTGTAAAATAGGCATAATCATGACAATTTAGGGAGCTGATAAGAAGATTAAGTAATATGGATTTCAGAGCACTTTGTAAACTGAAAGTTGGTATAAGATGCAGGAAATTATTATTTACACTAAAATCAACTCGCAAAATGTCAAAAGGAATAGAAACCATCAGAAAATGAGAATGGAAACTTTTCTGACCAGAAAGGGAATTTTTTTTTTTTTTTTTTTAGTTTATCATGTAGTTCCCCTGTGTGCGAGGCATAAATAATATTTCTATATTATATATTATCTTTTATCTCATTTAGGTTATATCATTCAGTGATTTGAAGTGATTTTGCCTCCCCCCAAGCTGGGTATAACTGAGTTTTGTCTGTCTGGTGGCCAGGACCACGTCAGGGGGTGTAGCAGGCAGCTATCTGCTCAGGAAGACTTTAGGCATGCTATCTGCTGCTGAGGAGGAGTGTGTGCCTACCATGTTGGGTATCTGGCCTGAGGTGTCCTAGAATGGGATCCTGTTGAGTGGGGCCAGGTCTTGGTGAGAGATGGTGGTCTGCCCTGAGGGCTCTCACGGTGAGCACTGCCCAGAACTGCTACTGCCAGTGTCTGCTCCCTCGTGAGCCACAGCCGCCTCTGCCTCCACTGAAGGAGACCCTCCATCCTAGCAGGGAGGCCTGGCCCAGGCTCTTATGAAATCACTGCTTTTTTCACTGGTTCCTGGTACACATAGACCTGTGCGCACCCTGCAAGAGTGGAGTTTCTTCTTCCCCCAGTCTTGTGGAAGTCCTGAGATCAAACACTGCTGGCCTTCAAAGCCAGACTTTCTGGAGGCTCCACCCCTGTTGCCAGACCATCAGTCTGGGAGGCCTGATGTGGGACTCTGAACTTTCACTCCTGTGGGAGAACTTCTGTGATATAATTATTTTCCAGTCTTTGGCTCGCACCCCCCACCCCCCGCAGTGGGCGTGGGACTTGATTTTATCACAACTGTGCCCTCCTACCATCATAATAATGGACTTCCTTCTTTGTCTTTGGATGTAGGGTATCTTTCTTGTTAGGGTGCAGCATTTTTTTGTTGATAGTTGTTCAGCAGTTAGTTGTGATTTTGGTGTTTTCCTAAGAAGAGGTGAGCTCACATCCTTCTTCCTCCACCATCTTGTCTCCATCCTGAATCCCCACAATGTCGATTTTGTTGACCTATGTGTCAGAGCTATTCCATGTGTTTTCTCGACTAATACAGGGAAGGTACCACTGTCCTTACACAGAGGGTGAACCGAGGGCTCTGTGTAGTTGGTTAGTGGGTCTCAGTCTGGTTGGAGAGCTTTAAGGAATGTCAGTGCTCGGGCTGCATTCTAGACCAAGGAAATAGAAACCCAGAGTAGAGTTCACAATCTGGTATTTTTCCGAAGCTACCCTGGTGATAAAAATGAGTAGAAGCAGGTGTTCTGACCTCCAGCATGAATCCTCTTGAACTTTTGACTTACCTCTTTTCTTCTCTTCTAAGAGTAGGTCAGTGTCATTGTCTCCATTTCTTTTTCAGGGACAAATTTTTATGGGTAGACATTTTAAGTGTTTTTCCCCTTTTGTAACTCCTCTAACTGGTCATTAATCAATCAAACATCAGTAATTCCCTGATCTCTTAAACTTCACTTGGATGCCAAACAAGGTTTCTTTTCATATGAGCCAGTGAGGTGAGTTTGTGTATGTAAGTAAGAAGTTTGGGTTTCATATTTACTGAGGTAAATAAATATTACAAAGACAAAATCTTGTTTAAAGTCCTTAGTGACAGAGGACTTAGTACATAAGTAAAATTTCCATTTGAATTCTCAAAGAGTGAAACAAAAAGTGCATAGAAGAGAGGAAAGAATAGAGAGGAATATATGTGTTGTTTAAGCAAGGATGTCTTTCAGTCATTAGTAAAATTAGGGCCATAAACCAGATCTCTGGTGTCTTTTTATGACTTAGAAAGTGAAATTCACTCAGTCAAGTCTGATTCTTTGCAATCCTATGGACTAGAGCCCTCCAGGCTTCTCTGTCCATGGAATTCTCCAGGCAAGAATGCTGGAGTGGATTGTCATCCCTTTCACCAGGGAATCTTCTTGACCAAGGGATTGAACCTGGGTCTCCTGCATTGCAGGGGGATTCTTTACCACCTGAACCACAAAGGCAGCCCTTTTATGACTTAGGTTATATAGAATTTTCAAATAAAAATCTCTGATTTTAAGAATAATTTTATGTTCTACCACATTTTTAAATACCTAGGACCATAAAGTTAATATGTCTTTAAGGGGAGTTATAACTTCCCAGTAGTTTAGAATCATTACAGTAACTCAGAATTCTGGACCACTTATGGATTCTCTTGGGATCTGGCTCTGTTGTATTATAAAAATAATTACTAATATTGAGCACTCATTAAGTACTAGGTCTTGTTCTTGTTAATTCATTTCCCTCAAAACCATATAAAGTAGGTAAATTTCTTACCTGGCAAGTGAAACAGCCAGAATTCAGCTAATTTTAAGTAAATTTTCCTCATTCCTTGGCCTTTCATAGTTACCATGCTTGAATTGGGTTTTTTAAAAAAGACTGCAGCACAGGTAGAGGGTGGGGGACTTCATGGCCAAGCTGCCCCAGCACCTCTGTCAAACTCGCCCAAGCATTTATAAAAATGCATATTCCTGTGTCTTTTTCTCAGAGAGTCTGATTAATTGAGCGGAGGGTAGAGCCCCAGATCTTTCAAAAACCAAAACAAGGAACTCCCAGTGTTTTCAGTACACACTTGATTGACATTATGCACAGTATCTGAAACAGTCCCCCCGCCACCAGTTATTCCATGGCTGTGCTCATATAAATAGTCACTTACGTGATTTGAAGTCAATAACCGTGCCAACATTTCTTACCTATTTTTAAGAGCTCAATGACTCTGTGCTGTGTGGTTTAACTTCACAAATACTGGCACACTTTCATCACTGGCAAAATCTGAAGGTCTAGACATCACTTTGAATATTTCATCTAGGTCATTTATTCTTTTAAAAGGAGATATTGTCATCATTAGTCAAGTTTAAGGGTAGACATGTATAGACACCTGCAAAAAAGAAAAATCCCACCAAAATCATTTATCTGAATTTAGTATTGTGATATATTCTATGTACCACCCAACAGTAAAGTTAGGAAACCAGAATCCGTGAGTGCACACAGAAGAGCCCAGAATGTCCCCTTGATGAGACTTCTGTCACTACTACGAGGAAGCTCTGAGCCCCTCATGTTGTCAATAATTCACAGGTGCTGGGAGACAGCAACCCTGCCTCCATAAGCAGGCTGGACTTCAGTCAAAATTACTGTCAGCATCAGTTCCTGAGCACAGACCACTTGAGAGTTGAACAGCTGGCCCCCAGCATATGCTAAGAGTCAAGGCAAAGATTAATCATTTCTGGGTGGAGCTATACATAACAGAAACCCTTCCTGTGACCTGCAGGGTTCTAAGAACCATCCCTGTTACAGCAGAAATGTTTAAGACTTAGTCATAGGTAGCGATAAAGTTTGAGAACTTCAGTTTAAAAAATCATTTCTGGAGGAAAGGGGAATGTGTTGACATAGTCCTGCATATTGACCAAGTGACTTGGCAAAGGCCAGATCCAGAAAACAAGCATGTCCTGACTCTGTAATGTGTGGTTTAATTCCAGCCACACTGCCTCCCAAACATATCTTTCCTGTTAGTGATTCACAGTTACAGGGACCGAGGAGGCAGGATCAAAAGTCTAAAACTCTACAATTAACTTTAAATGTATTAGAATTCAAGGTGAGAATTAGAAATAAAAATCCCTATTATGTAGCTATAGTTATAAACACATATATAATTATCAACAATTACTTAGTTTGTAGCAATCACAATGGATATCTGACTCATATAGGTATGTATTTAGCAGTCTAAGTTCTGAATATGCCTGTACTGTGGCAACAGTTCTTGTTTGGATGTCACCCCGGGGAATGGCATTTGCATGGATTTTGCCTTGTTCAGCCACAAACAGGTCTTGGGCTTGGCATTCAGGGCCAGGCTTGGCAGGACCTCATCTACAGTCTGTCATCTGCCACTCTGTATGCTAAGCAGTGGTCAGAGAAGGTGGTTTGGGGAGATTCCATCACACTTCATTTGGAACAGAGTTGTCTCTGTTTAAGTTCAAGTTAATAGTCTGGATTTACATATGTTTCTACAATTTTCCTATACAGCTTTTGAATTGCAAAACAAAGATCTGATTTAAAAATCAAGTAAGTAAAACCTACCTTGCTTAGAGGCCCAAACATGTTTCATTTATGTGATAAGCTAATCACTTGGGTTGCTAACTTTCAGAGGCATTTATAAATAGGAACCTATTATTATTAGGACTCTCCTGCGCTATTCACATTAATGGGCTATTGGAAAAAAATGACTTGAGCGAGAAGAAATCCCTGCAGACCCAGGAGGGCCCAGTAAAATCTTTGATGTTGCGCCTCATTCACTCCTGGCACAGCAGCAGAGATGCCTCCCAGAAAGGGCAGGGTTTGAGTGGAGATGGGGCACCCAGGCAGCCTGGAGAGCCACATACTATGTGCCAAGGGAGGTAAGCAGGCCTAGGATACCAGATCCCCATCCCTACAGCATGGCGGTGGGGGGAGTGGGAAGGCCCCGCATCACTAGCCGCCGCCAGCAGGCATGTCAGCACAGAATACCGTCTCACGTGTTCCTCAGCAGCAGCTGAGCTGTGGCTGTCCCCCACCTTGGACTCTCTTCATTTACATTCCTTGTTCAGCTGTCTGTCCTTGAAAATTAAAAGCCAAGTGACTTTTTTTTTTTTTTTGAGGCTGCTGCTGTGGCAGTTCCTAATAACTCTTAATAATGAACTGTAAGAGATGAAGATTTGTCTCACTTGGCTTTTGCTCGCCCGCCTCCATGGTGATCCTGATCAGGCTGCAGTGTGTGATCTCAAGTGTAACATGTAGCACCGGTCCCGCAGGACAGGATCGCCAGCTGCCTGCACCCCCTTCTTAGTTCTCACCAGTACAGGAAGGGGCCCTCTGCAGAAACCTGTCCCAGGTTTTCTGAGTGGAAGGAAAGGGGCAGCCTGAAAGGGACTGAGGAGAGGAAAATGTGAGCCTTCCTGGGGGGGAAGTGAGGTGTAGGCTGAGAATGGGCTCTGAACTCAAACAGATTTGGTTTCAGAATCCTTGCTCTATTGACAGACACCCTGTCCAATAGGCAGACTATCACAACATCACTGTTTCCCAGATTTGTAAAAATGGAAGAATAACATCTACTCCACAAAGGGTTAGATTGAGGGTTTGGTGAAAATATCCATGTAACTATGGCTGGTTCACATTGTTATATGGCAGAAACCAGCACAACATTGTAAAGCAATTATCCTCCAGTTAAAAACTAAAAACATATCTATGTAATATGGGTAGCACAGAGTAAGAAGTTTGCCTCTTTATAAAACATAGGTCAGACCCTATCTGTGGGTCCATCCCACAGACCCTCAAGGTTAACCAGTTCTCTTTCAGAAAGAAAGTGACACAGCAGATTCAGTAGCCTCAGAGGAGCCTGGCAGGCTACAGTCCATAGGGTCGCAAAGAATGGGACATGACTGAGTGACGTAGCACACACGCTGTTGGAGGTGGCAACAGAATGGCAACAGAGTGGAGAAAGCCATCCAGATATCACACATCTCTCTACACATATGCTTAGACCATGATACCTTGAAGTAGTAGCATTCCTGCCACTGCTGGCTTTGCAAATGTGAGTGCAATCTGACAGTTATTAATATTTATTCTAAACTGACTGTGCAACATATTTTGCAGAGGCAGCTGAAAGGACTTTGATATCAGTAACTCAGTGATCGTATAAAAAGGAAGTTGAATATCTTACAGGTCCTGTTACATTATTAATAAAGGGAGCTATTTGAGATCCGTCCTCACCTCACCTTTTAATAAACAGACCTGGGCAGCTCCATTCATGTTGTCTTCCCAAAACAACAAAAATAGCTACCCTTGCTTTGTACCAGAAACATAAGCATTTTACATTTAATAGCTCAATTTAACAAAAGCACTCTGAAGTGAGCATTACTATCCTCATTTCACAGATTAGGAAATTGAATCTCTAAAAACTAAGTAACTGCCTGGGGTCACATACTCACTGGCAAAGGAAGAATTTGAAACCCTCTGGCTTAAATGAGCACTAAACCCTTGTGCTCTGTTCACCAAGTCTAAGTCAGTTTTGTCCTACTCCTTGTAGAGAAAGGAAATGTGTGAATTCCCTAGCCTCAGAGAAAAGATGCACTCAGGATTATTGGTGAACAGAACTTTGAGGCCACCCATTAGGACACCAGGCATAAGGAAAGGTGAAATAATACAGTGAACAAGCATTTGCCTGAAGGCAGAAGGCCCAGGTCAGGCCTTAATGTGGCTTCTCCCTTGCTCTGTGATTTTGCACCCATTTACTTATCCTCTCTGAGCCCAGTATCCTCACCTCTAAAGTTTACTACCCTCATAGAATTGTTACCATCAACAAAGAACTGTGGTATCTGTGGGAAAAAGAGCCTGACCAAAGTCACCTATAACTCACCCACCACCAAGCCCTCGAGTCCTGTTACCTTGGGATCCTCTTGTTCCGACTACACAGGTGGGACTTGAGAGGACAAAGCTCTGTCCAGGTCTCGGGGTTTCCACCGAAGGCTTGATTCCAGAGTACCCTGCTGAAGCTTCCAGCACTCCACAGACCCCTGTAAGTGGCTGATTGTTCATTGTCTTTTTCTTCTTCCTCCTCAGACACGTTTGCAAGCAAAGTGGCAGCCACCCAGGACCAGTATGCGGATGCATCCATAGGTAACGTCACAGGCAGCAACGCGGTGAACGTCTTCCTGGGCATCGGTGTGGCCTGGTCCATCGCTGCCATCTACCACGCGGCCAACGGGGAACAGTTCAAAGTGTCCCCTGGCACGCTAGCTTTTTCTGTCACTCTCTTCACCATTTTTGCTTTCATCAATGTGGGGGTGCTGCTGTATCGGCGGAGGCCAGAAATTGGAGGTGAGCTGGGTGGGCCCCGGACTGCCAAGCTCCTCACATCCTGCCTCTTTGTGCTCCTGTGGCTCCTGTACATTTTCTTCTCCTCCCTGGAGGCCTACTGCCACATAAAAGGCTTCTAAAGGAACAATCAGATGTAGTAAATTTATATATATATACATATATATATACATAAAATTATGTATAATGAACAGAGGAAACTGGCATTTGTCATATCCACCCACCTGCTGATGGAATCCAGCTTCAAGAGCAGACTCTGTACTAGGGCCGGAGTGAGAAGGCATCACCTCCCGTTCCCAGGGGCATCGTCTTGTTGAACCGGGCATGGAGGCAGGGCCATCTTTGCAGCTCAGTCCCGAAGGGCTGTGTTCTCCCCGGGTTCATAAATCCTTAAGTCTTTGATTTGTTTTCTGTTTTTGCTTGTTTTGGGTCGGGGTTGGGAGGTGGTTGATGTTAGGGTTTGGTTTTGTTTTTGCAGGGGGAGGATCAGGGTTTGTGCTTCTCTTGTGGGAGGTGATGTCCAATCTCAATGGTAAAAATGGAAATCAGGAAGATGACTCTCCCTTTGCCCAAAAACTTTAAAAATTATTTTGGAGTAAGAAAGGAAACGGGCACTGAAGAAGAAAGAAGCATGTCTTCACTATATTACTAAATTTCATGCTTATCTCTGGAGCGGAACAGAGGTGAAGCTCCCTCCAAGAAGAAACTTGGGAGCTGGAATGGAGCCAAGAAGAGTTGTGGTTCTAGATACAGTCTGATATTTAAAGATGCTAGGCTTGGCACCCTTGTTCAACAGGTACAAAAACAACATGCCTAGATTCCCAGGAACATACAAAGTCCTTTCTTATCTCTTTAGCGCTGGACTGTGATTAGCAAGGCCCTGATTCTGATGTTCCACACCCACTGATTCCCCAGCCCTCCCATCCCAAACCCCTTCTCCTCCCCTTTACCCCTCATATAAACAGGAAGAATAACTCCATTCAAAATGCACATCATCCTTTTCCATTTGCATCAGTCTGTGTCCCATGTTGCTATTGCCTGGGATTGTCCATCAGTTCTGTTTTCCAGGGCATCAATGGCCTGCACACTCCTGTTCCAGTCATGACGGAACATTTGCTCCTCTTTCATGTGCCTGTTTGGGAATGTTGTTGTGATACCTGTTACACAGTGCATGGATGAAAAACAAATACAACAAAACAAAGCGTATCTGTATATAGTAGAGCATAGCATATACTGTTCTCCCATTTGGCGACATTGATTGGACATTGAAGACATAAGTGAGTTTTCTTTTCACCTGAGTTGTAACTTTTGTGTTGTTATTGAGTTTGGTTAGGGATAAAAGGAGAAAATGGCTTATTGTTCATGGATCTGCACGTTCTACGTGGGAGTTAAAGCTATTGAGAGGACAGCGGGCACGCAACAAAGTATCTTCAAGGAAAATTAGCCATGTGGTGCACATCAAAGCCTTGAAAACTCACCTGTTGGTTCAGGAAGGCCAAGGAGAAGGGCTGTGTGGAGAAGGGGATACGTTAGATGTGCCTGGGCTCTGAAAGCCTCCGTTCCTGGAACACCCCTGCCCCCAAAGTATTTATTTCACATCTGCTCTGTCTGGCACAGATGGTAGATAGTGCTGGTTTGTTCGTTTTATTTTTTTATGTAAAAGGCTATTCAGAGCCCCATTTTTTTCACCATCCAGACCCCTCTGATAGTATCTGCAGTTCCTGAGGAGAAAAGAAGCCATGGTGAGCAACAGGCCTGTCAAAGTGTGTCTTCTCTACATAGGGCTAAGGAGGATGTAAATCAATGAGATGATTAGTGCCTCTCTGGGAGGTTTTAAGCCTGGAAACGGAATGGCTCTATTTCACAATATCAAAGAGTATGATAAACCCAATGTTCCAAAGCCGTGAGTCCACAAATGAGGAAAAATGGAATGACTTAGGTCCCCTCTCAGACATTTCTCTATCCATAAAGAATCCCAGGCCAGAGACACCCCTAAGCCCTCTGTGTTGATTCAGATATACTTAACTGATAATAATTTTCATTTCTTATTTTCTCTTTGTCCACTTAGTAATCACAATCATTCATCATTTAATAAACACTGGGTGAATGAATAAGTAAATGCTGAGTACCCACTCAATCTGCCCAGTACTATGCTAGCACTTGGGGACTAAACATGGACCAGACAGCCCGGATCCCTATCCCGAGGGGGTTCACAGTTAATCCCTGAGTAACAGTTAACAGCCACATGGAAACAATGTGATCTTACAAGAAAAACACAATTGCTGAAATTCTCTTGCCTAGATGTCTAAAGATTTTCTTGAACTGAGAGAGTGTAAGGCGCAGGGTAGGAACAGCCGTCTGTGTATCCTGAGCCAATCTTGCAGATTCAATCTTGAATCTTGTACATTTTTCCATTTTAAACCAAGTAAGGCAATCCTGCTGATGACCCAACTGTCTGAGAAATCCCAATTAATCCCAGTTTTTATCTTCAGCTGATCTTTGTTGGACAGCAGTACTTTTCCATGCCCCCTGCAGCTATAATTTCTCACATCTCCTGGAGCCTCAGCCCTGACCTGTCATGGTCCAACGCACTGGTGGCATAGTCCTAACCCATTTTTTTCTGAAGATTTATTTAATGAAAAGCTAGCCTAGAAACACCAAGTAAATAGTCAAGGGATATGAGTTGTTTAAACATTAGAAAGACTTTGCACTCCTTTCTAGCTATATTTGGAATGTTAATAATCCCATAGCAAATTTTCACGGAGGATGCTAAGAAATCTTGACTGTTGGCCAATTTCAATTTCAAAGTTTTTTGGTTTGTTTGCTTTTTAAATTTTCATGTTATAGGGAAAGTATGATTCTGGTTGTTCAGGGTTGTTTTAGTAATTATAGTCATGTACAATTATTTCATTTTGTTTGATTATTTTATTTTGTGAGTATTGTGCACAGCTTAGGGGGGGAGGTGCACTAATTGTGCTGTTCCTTATAGATGGTACACATTATTGACACAGACAAATAAAGTTTCTAATGGTTTCTGATTTAATCACTAGTGATCCAGCATATTCTGTATGGAATGTGTTCTCTCTCCTCATTGTCATCTATTTCATCTTTTGTTTTCATGTTTTGAAGAAATAAAGACCCAAAAGGTATTACTGTGCCATTGGTATCTCATCCAAAAGAAAGAAAATAGATGCCCAGTCATCACTTGACAAATGTCAACCCTTGGTCATGCATTGTCTGCCTTTAATGTCCCAAGGGAACACAGTGTCTGACGGCTGAGATAAATGATACCTTATTCATCTAATTGTCTTTAAACTTTTCTTTAGAATTCCTTGTTATATTCATATATGGTCATGCATGAAACACTCTCCTATGTGAAGGTAATTTTCATGGATCAACAATTAGTATGTCTCCTGGGACCCAATCTTTGGTTTAACACGTCAACATTTACTACTATAACAGTAAAAGGGATAATTCAGTAACGAGACTAGCCTTGACTGTTGAGCAACTATTCAGCAAGATGCTGTGGCCCAATGATTCTAACCTCTTATAAGCTAATTCTATTCTTTCAAAGGTTCAAGTTCAAGCCTTCTACCAGTGGAGAGTTCATAGAACTTTGCTTTTACCGTTCATGGCATAAGCACACTAAGTTTTTCCTTATAATTTTTTCTTGAAAAGCATACCGTCTGTCTTCAGTTCTGAAGCTATTCTGATAGGTGACTGTCATCCTATTAGATTTCCTAATATATACCTTCCCTCCAGTGGTCTCACTGTTAATAAAAAGATCACCATACACAGAGTTTTATCCACAGGGGCTTGATTCATTGTTGATGCCACAGCCCTGTTCCTAACCTGTCAAAGTGAGACTCACCACTTTGTTCTGCATACACCTGAGAATGTTGTGGAAGCAATCAGAAAAGTAACAAATATCCTCTAATAGATGACGAAGTCCTGCATTCTCTAATGGTGACAAAACTTCACTTTCTCAATAATGTAAATCAGCTCCTTTAAGATTTCCTTCAGTGTTTCCTGACTCAAGAAATGAAATCTCTTTTGATTATGGTTTTCTCTGATAGTGGGCAGTTATATCCAGAGCAAGTCTTGGGTATAGTTTCACAACTTCAAGAATATTTGGCCATTTCATAATCAACCATGTACAACACTGGATCTTACCGTAATCTCCAAATGACACTTGGTTTTTGTTGTAGTCATCATTTCACGTGGCCAAGAGTAGTAAAATTGAGCATTTCAACTGATAAACAAGGGTATTACATAGACAAGACCTACAGAATCATATTTATCTTACAAAGAAAGAAAGGTGCTGTTATGAGTGGATTCATTAGCTTTCTTTCAGTTCTACTTACAGTTTTAGTAGTGGATTGCATTTCGGTTCTTCTTTTCAACCATTATGTTCCTGTCACTTCTAATCATATTCATTGTCTTCCATCAATGTGTATCAAGTGTCAGTTGGTCCTGCTGGTATTGCACCTGCAAAGACAGCATAGTAAGGGGAAACAATTGTAAGAGATATTTTTTAGAGCTTAATCAGGCCACAGTTAATCATCTCCCCAAAGAGAGAATGTCTTACTTATAGAAAGAGCAACCACTAAATGGTGGGACTCCCAAAGGAGAGAGTGCTTCAGCTTTCCAGCCAACAAGAAACAGGTGAGTATGAAGCTGTCTGTGAGTTTTTTCTACCTGTCAAGGTATCTGAAAACATGCATTCAGAGGCTCTTCCAATTTCAGTTTTGTCAAAGGTCTTCTGATTGAATCTCCTATGGAACTTTTAAATCAGTGATCATAGTATAAATTATTTTAATTGGTTGACTTGTAGAACAGAACATTATAACTTTAAAAAAGCAAGATAACTTTGTAGTTAGAATTATGACCCATGTCTTTACAGGAAGAATTGCTTGCCCAGAATTGTCTGGTAATCAATGCAGTGTTTTATAGATGCTTGACCTGCTCACATTCTTTAGAATCATGCATCCCTAACCTTTTCCAAAGATCCAGAGAGGTGTCCCCTTGGGAATATGCAGCCTTAACCTTTCTTTTCCTAATTCCCAACCTTTGTAGCTCTTCCCTGGCTACTCCCATTATATTCATTTCCCTTAGTAGTGTTCACTATTACCTTTCAGCAATGTGGAAAAGGCTCATGCTAAAAATTCTCTGGGCATGTTTTTCTGAAAGTGAGTTTGTCATTAGAAAATCAGATACTAATATAATGATGTTTCACCTAGAAAACAATCATCGGATCTTAGTGTAGTATCTCTATAAATGTTTAGGACAGGATTAGACCCTGAAGCTACAGACAGCAGTTGTTCGTTTTGTTCCTCTCTGGATCACATTCTTCGTGTTTTAGTGCCCATCCACCTATCCTTCTATTCTATTGATATATGTAGGTATGGATCAAGGATAAAGACCCTCACATACATCTTCAAACATCAAGTATGTAAATATAGAAAAACATCATATGTAGAAAAACATCAACATTTCATGCCTCCAAGAAATATAAGTGGATCAAGTATTTCTCTGTAGTTATTATACTCATGATTTGCAAATGGCAGGGAAATTCACATTAGTAAGCAAACAGACCAAGAGAAATTGACTAATTTCAATGTTACTGAGTCGATTTTGACAGTTAATGCAGAGCCCAGCACTCCTAATTTGTTGATTGCAAAGACAGATCTACCTAGCCAAATCCAAGAGTATAGAAGGGAATTAATTTACTAGAATGATTATATAGCCCTCTGTACTGGATATTGCTTATTTTCCTATAAAGACCTGGCCCAGAGATTTTCAAAGACATTTCCCCTACATTCCCAAGTTGAAATATGCATGTGTGTGCATGCTCAGTGGTGTCCAAGTCTTTGTGACCCCACGTACTGTAGCCCACGAGGCTCCTCTGTCTATGGCATTTTCCATGTTGAAATAAACCACATTTAATTTATGGAATTTGTTATTAGATTTCTTAACGTCACAAGGTAGAGCAATAAATAAATTCTCCAAGGAGATCCTTCCTAAAAATATGATCCTAGATTTTCAGTGAACCATCCTCCTCTATGAAAATCTCATTTCTCCCAAGTAGAAGGAACAGTTTCCCTTTAGATAACAAAATACATAACCACGTTTCACCTAAAAATAGACAATTATATAAATATTTAAGATAAAGCTGATATGGCCCATGGGTCTACTGAGAAAAATCGTTCTCTACCTTCTTATACTCAACACTAAAATTTGTAAAATATTCCAAGGAAGATATCTTAAAAGATTTTCCATTCTCATGATGCTCATATAATTGAAGAATATGGTTAAAATAATGATGTGGGTGAGGATTATCTATGTGCTTGACAAGAACATATTTTAAAAATAATAGAATTAGCCAAAAGAAAATTTGTTAAGATCTCATCCCAGGCTACCCTCGTCTAAGATATTTGAAAGCCGTTATCCTTTGCAGGTGGCTCAGCAGTAAAGAACTCGCCTGCCAGTGCAGGAGGCATAAGAGATGTGAGTTCAGTCCTTGTGTCAGGAAAATCTCCTGGAGGAGGGCATGGCAACCCACTCCAGGATTCTTGCCTGGAAAATCCCATGGACAGGGGAGCCTGGTGGGCTACAGTCCATAGGGTCACACAGGATGGACAGAGTTGGACACAAAGGGTCAGACATGACAAGTTGACTTAGTGTCATTCACGCTTTCTACTACTACTGCTATCCTTGTTGAAGGTGAATTCCCAGTTTTCAGAAACCATAGTACAATTAACACTCTCACTCTCAGTTTTTATATGAAAATCAAAGCTGATAATGCATAACTTTTGGCTTTGGCAACCCCCCAAAAAGCATGCCTTTGGCACACTTTTCTGTATTGCTGAGTTATTTTGTGTAATGCACTGGACTTACACAGTTGTCTCATAAAATTGCCTTCAGTAATTTCCATCCTCTTTTTTCTAAAGTAATGAGCAAGATTACAGTCATGTCCGACTATTTGCAACCCCATGGAATAGTCCATGGAATTCTCCAGGCCAGAATACTAGAGTGGGTAAGCCATTCCCTTCTCCAGGGGATCTTCCCAACCCAGGGATCAAACCAGGTCTCCCTCATTGCAGGCAGATTCTTTACTAGCTGAGCACCAGGAAAACTCAAGAATACTAAAGTGGGTAGCCTATCCCTTCTCCAGCAGATCTTCCCAACCCAGGAATGGAATCGGTGTCTCTTGCATTGCAGGTGGATTCTTAACCGGCAGAGCTACCAGGGAAGCCCTGGCAACCCCCCAAAAAGTATGCTTTTGGCACACTTTTCTGTATTGCTGAGTTATTTTGTGTAATGCACTGGACTTACACAGGTGTTAATAAAAATGCCTCCACTAATTTCCTTCTTTTTTCTAAAGCCATGAAGTTTCTAAATTTCACAACATAGCAACCTGATAATTTCATTTATAAAAAGCTGATTCCATTTTTATGTTATTTACATTTCAGAATTAATTTGAATATTTAAAATAACCAACACATCAGAAGGGATATTGAACTTAAATCTAGCCCGTACAAACAGTAAAGCTCAAACAGACCTATCAGTATTTAAAAGGCTTTTGAAACACTGACATTTTATGCACAGCAAATTAAGTGCTGTTTTCAATCTTCTTTTTACCGAAAGTTGTCATTTCAACCTGTGTAAAAACCAAAAAAAAATTTTTTAAATACTAGTTTGAAGATTATTTCTATGAGAATCAGATATAGTTTCAGCAGTTAATCTCTATCCCATCTCTTCCCAGAGCATAGAGATACATAAATACAAAATGGATGATATAAATCAAAGACCTCAGATTGTATTTTCAGATGTCTAGTTTTGCCCTAAAAGTCCATGTCAGGTTGGCATTCCTTTTTTATCAGATCTCTTTTATAAACAGGAAAAGGGGGCAGAGATGGGAAAGGAAGCATATTCCTGATTTCCTTTTCCTTTTTTGCTAAGGATGTAAATTTAAAGTCATTTGAAAACTGCTTATAACACTATTAATTATATCTTTCCTTCTAAATACATAAGTAGGTTTTTAAAAGAAAGAAATTCATTTTTCCTTCCTCATTTGGCAAGCATTTCTGATAGAAACTTTTTTGATCAATTAGGGCCACTTTCTTATTTTTCCAATTACACTGTCTTTTGGGAAGTCTTGAATACAGCTCTTGAAAAAAACATCCTCTTGTAGGTCAAATCCTGGGGGATTAGAAGGATGCGACTTTATATTTTTCTGGAAACATAGAACTGGGCACACAGGTCCCCATACATTGGTTGATATTTTCTAGAAATGTGTTTTGGCATGTTTGTGTAAAAGGAATGGGACTCCCACCTAATTTTGCCCAAATACCTAATCATCTACTGCCATATAGATTCTCCACTAACTATAGCTTAGCTCAAATGTTCTCAACTAAATCAACCCTCAACTCCCATATACACTAATTGTCTTATCACTAGTGTTTGCTGCTAACATCTTACTAACAGGCAAATGCACCCTTTCAACCAGTTCGTACGTGAAATTTCTCCAGGGGGAAGGATAAGGGGTAGGTACAAAGTGGCATGATGTCAATGCCAAGTCATTGGAGACTGTTTAACAAACTGTTTCATTATGTCTTAGAATGTGTTTGGGACACTTACTACTAGAAATACTGAGATGACTTTATTGATAGTTCATCAACAACTTTTGTGGTATTGGGTCTAAGCAAAGGATGGCATCATGCAAAAATGTAAAGTTATTTTTATTGTCATAATTTGCAAGAAAATGTCTTTGATATTTAAGTCTAAAACTTTAAGCACAAGTTTTTGCTGCCATTAGTAATCCAATAGGAAATTTGACACCCTGAATCTTGGTATATGTATGCACGAGGCTTAAAATATCCTTGATATTTTCAGATTGTTCTCACAGACTGCATAGATTTACTTTTTTTTTTCTTAAATAAATGACTATCTTTCTCATCAAATGGATTGGGAATTTTCCCAATAAGCACCCGAAGAAACTGTGAGCCTTAGACTGCATCCCTGGCTCTGCTTCAGTATGCCCTTTTCCCACTTCTGACTCTTAATCCCTGTGTACATCTTTCAGAAACAACTGCAGATAGTGAGAGAAAGTTTAAAAAAAAAAAGAGTTGTCCTCCCTTTCAAAATGGACTAAACCTACTTATCTTTAAAAATGTAACTGTTGCAAATTCTTAGCATTAGACACAAAACCAAGAGAGATGCTTTTAAATCTCAGATAAGAAGGAAAGATTGCATTTATGCAAAACTATCAGGAAATTTGCGTTAATCATTGAGACATGCAGTTTACTAACATTACTAACATCAGTACCCAACCACTGCCCTCCGCATCCTGTTCATACAGTATCTAAAGGCAAACAAGATGTAGAGCCAGGAAATAAAGATCACTATTAATATCATAATCACATCACCATTCAGTTACTAGATGGCGTCGGGAAGTGGGCAAAAGAGATGGAATCAATTCTAGTCCTTGAACCAGATCACCACCTTGCTCACCCCTGTGATGGATACGGTCTGTGAACATTAGAACCGTGCCAGAAGGATGTTTTTCACTTGAGATGAATAATACTTGCAGAGATTCCTTTCTGCTCTGAGCCAGAATATTGTGTTTGACTCAAACCTTTCCAAACAGAATCATGCAGCTCCATCACATACTTGTTGCCTGCTTGGAGAGTGAATCCCTCTTTCCAAACTGGTTGCCATAGAACCAATTTCAGCAACACTTAAGTATTGGACCTAGTGATGAGGAGTCTAAACTTTCATTTTTTTCCTTTCCAGCTAATGCACTGACACTCCAGCTTGAAAAATCACGTTGTCAGTAAAATGAAAATAATAATCGCTTTGTCATTGTTTAGAATTAATTCATGTGTTTTCCGAACTTGAAGCTTCCACTCACTAAAATGAGATCTGTGGGTTTACCCAAAGACTAGGTTTGTTTTGTAAAGATGCCAGAATTGGTTTGGGTCCCTTTAAAGCAACAGACAAGATAATAACATTTGAAAACAATAAAGGTTCAGCACAGACTGCTGGGTTAGAGGAGGGCTGGGCTTCTGACAGGCTTCTCAGCTTTTGCTCTTAATCTGTCATGGTTCCCAGTGGAACATTTCCCCATACTCAGTGGGAGGATATTGACACAGCTCCAGACTCTGCCTTTTATTTCCTAATTCTCCCCGGAGAAACAGACCTTCCAGAGCTTGTAATATAAAAGGAAAAAAAAGGGGGAGGGGGTGACAGGTGCCTCATTGGTTGATCCAGAAGTTTTGTACAAAAACACAGATCATCCGATCATCTCTATATTAAGACTGTACTTACTAAATGGCTTTTGTTAGTGACTGCAACCCACCCAGAAAACAAGATTTGAGGAAATACTTCCAATCCTTCATCAAAAGTCAAAGATCACTTTGTTGAAAGTATCTTAAATGTCACTTTATCTTCCTGCCTAGAACTCATACATCAATAAGGATCGAAAAATGCAGAGAGTATTTGGACAGTACTCATGAGTTAAAATTTTATCTGGATACTGGAGCTTGATAAGGAACTTGATAAATATCAACTGCCAAATTACATAAAGAAAAAGAATCAGAAGTTAAACCAAAGATGGCCACAATGTAGCAAGTCAGTCCTCCAAGATCATTGACTTACTTTATGTTCAGTTAAAACTTAAAAAATAATTTATATAGCCAAAGCAGTAGAACAATTTTTAAATCAAATATCAGAGGCAGTTACATTTTTTTCAATCATACAATTCCATAGACTTCAAGCATTTCTTTTGTGCAGAGTATTATACTAGGTAATCTAAGATGGCATCAAGAATTTAAGACAATTCCAAGAAAATTAGCAGTAGTCCTGAATTTAGTCAGGAAGAGTCCAGTTATGGCACTCTAATTAAATTAATCTTCCATTTTGGTCTAGAGACATTTCATCAATTTGAAACTGCTAAATGGAACTATTCTGAAATCTATCAAGGAACTTTCCTTTAATAGAAATAGAACTGCTAATTTTCTTAACTCCACATTCTGTCTTTTACCAACGAGATAAATGGATTCAGACTCAACATCTTCAGAGTGTACAATGGACCAAAACCGGTGTGAGCATGACATAGAGTCTTTTGTTTCAACATTTCTCTTTTTTTTTCGATTTATTTTTATTAGTTGGAGGCTAATTACTTTACAATATTGTAGTGGTTTTTGCCATACATTGACATGAATCAGCCATGGATATATGTGTTCCCCATCCCGATCCCCCCCTCCCACCTCCATTTCAAGTTGGGATAAATTTGTTCCAAAAATGATTTGCCTCCCCATTACTGAGGATTTTTTCTATTGGGTGTTGATATTAGTTCATCACTGAATTTTCTTAACTCTGCCCATTGCTTTTTTGACTTTGAGGTGTCTGGCTGTATTTGGAGTTACAACCTCAGCTGTCACATTTTAACAGGCCAACAAGAGAAGAACTCAGTCCCCATGTCTGAGTACACAATGTTCTCTTTATTTCAACACCAAATAATCACCAAAGAAGTGACCCCAAAGGCTGTCATCTTTTGTAAATTAGAACTTAATTGTTTCAGAGGATTATGAATCTCAAGCTCTTTGGGGACTTATATTTCCTCATCATTAAATGGAAGGGCTTCACTTTTAAGTTGGTTTTCCAGAACACATCAAGCACTGGCATGATCCTGGTATCAGTCCAAGGGGTATGGCTTGAAGCTGCTTTTTGCTGGAAACCAGTTGGTCCTCATCACACGCCTCACAATACTTGATTATCAATGTGAGCATCAAGCCAATAAAGCTACATTAAGTCTGGTGGGAATTTAAAGATTTATTTTAAAACAATTCTTTACACACTGCTGAAAAAATTTCCTTCCCTAAGGGGAATGAAAAGTTTCTGCCTTTGTGGGATGCCCAACAACAGAAAATTTAACCAGATGGGAATGCCTTCCTCATCACTGACCTTCCTAAGGTTGAATCTGCTAGTCTTCTAAATGTAATTTCTGAGTTCACACAGTTTCCCACAATAATTCCACTTTTCTTTTTCTTTTTTTTTTTTTTTTTCTGTACTTAATCTGTTAGGAGAAAGAGACTGCCAGTAGTGACTTTATACCAAAGTGTGTGAATGCAGACAGGATGTACACTGACCAGGAGAAAGATTATTAAAAGATACAAGTATTCTAAAGGAAGATGAAAAACGAATTGCTTTTGCTGCAAATTCAGCTGTCTTTTAAACACTCCCTTGTTACGGAGAAAATGACTCCTCAAAAAGATTTTACAGAAAAGACTTAAATCCCATCGCTAGCAATCATCTGATTTGCCACAGCCCAAATGTCTCATTAGCAATCTGGAATTGCACACGGTTAGAGAAAATATAGCAAGAGGATGTAGACATTGCCATGGGGAAAAGAAAGAAGAAGAAAAGAAAAGCAATCATGACAAACTCTGCTTATGTAAACAATGTTTTAGTGGAATATATGTAAGCCTTCTTTTGAAGGAATATCAGTTAGAATGTCATCAGAAATGGCAAAACCATTTCAACATCATAGCAGTAATTTATTCCAGTTTTATTAGCACTGAGGCATAAAGCCAAATTTGTCAGGAGGAGAGGTAAACAAAAACTCCTGGCATTGGAACAGATTAAGTGATCTTGTGAGCCTAGTTGTTGAGAGAGAAAATTAAAAGATAGTATTTTTGTCCTAACTAAGAGCTTCCCTGTTGCCTCAGACAGTAAAGAATCTGCCAGCAATGCAGGAGACCTGGGTTTGATCCCTGGGTTGGGAAAATCCCCTGGAGAAGGGAATGGCAACCCACTCCAGTATTCTTGCCTGACAAATCCCATGGACAGAAGAGCCTGGGGTTGCAAAGAGTTGGACACAACTGAGCGACTTAACACACACACAGTTATGTCTGACTTCTACCTAGGGAAAAAATTACTTTTTCTTCTCTCATTATATGTCTTTATATAAAGCTGCTATTCAGTTGCAGTAGCCATCATATTTTTATATTTATTTCAGTTCCCCATGTTGAATTTGACCCCTATTTCACATTTGATTAGGAAATCCTAAATTGGAAAGGTAAATGTTTGTGTCTTTTAGATAACAAATCTGCACCATAGGCGTTTTCTAGACATAACTGCCTTAAGCCATCCTGGTAGCTCGGTCAGTTAGCAGTAGGGGCTTGGTAAGGCAGAGAAACCATAAATAGATGGAACTTGCCTTCTACATAGGAAACAACCCCTTCACACAGACTCATGTCTGTTTTTCCTTAACCCCTTGTGCCAGTCCAGCCTCTTGATCGACCCAGGTCCACATGTCTGTCAAAAGAACTGCCATCACTGATTACACGTGTTGACAGCTTGTCAAACAGAATTCTACATCAATGATACTTCATGGAGTGGCCTTTGGAGTACTTGCTTCTGCTTTACTCTTTTAGATAGGTCCCTGCATTTGATAGGCATATTACTAGAAAAAAGTCAACAAACCTTTGTGTTCAGTGAAGGAACTGTGAACAGATTTAGCTGTTTTCATGTTAACCCTCCTGAGGTCTCAGGAAGAATGTCACCTGTGTGGCAAGAGAGAATTTTAATACTGGAGAAGGAAATGGCAATCCACTCCAGTATTCTTGCCTGGAAAATCCCATGGACTGGGGATCCCATAGGCTACAGTCCATGGGGTTGCAAAGAGTCGGACACGACTGAGCGACTTCACTCACTCTCTAAAGTAATACTCCCTGATGAAAGGTTGTAGGGTTTTCTGCATTTGCCTCTTGGGACTCAAATTTAATGAAGTATAAACAGCCTTGATCCCTCAGAGGAAGGTCATAGGTTAGGGCACGAGTCTGAGTCATATTTTACTTATGGGTTTGCTATATATGCTAATATAGGACTTAAACATCTGAACCTCTCATTTCTCAAGACGTAAACTAGTACCAGTTGAATTCATCCTTTGCCGACATGATAAGGATGCCTCGGAAAAAATCCAACTGACCATCCCATTCCAGATGGAACTGGGAGCTCAGTTAAGGGAGTTTGAATAACTAAAGTGTGTTTTAGAATAAGCTACTACAGTGGCTCTTAACATTTGGTCCATGACGAGGCAGTATCTGTAGCAACTTTGAAATTTGTTAGGTATATAAATTCCCTGGTCCCACCTGAGACCCCCAACCCAGACCTATAAATCAGAAAACCTGAGAATGGGCTCAGCAATGTGACTTCTAACAAGCCCTTGGGATAATTCTCATGCATGTTCAAGTTTGAGAACTACAATCTGTGCTCTGAGTGGTCAAGAAAAGTTCATGTCATCCTCTGTTTAACTCTGCTTCCTCACAGGAATAAAACTTAAAAGTTTAAATGATAGAGTACATTCTGATATATTTACAGAAATGTCCACCATTCAGATGTAAAATATTCAGTGTAATCTGAAGGAAAATTAATCCTTACACATATTCTTTACTGGTGTAACTGAGCTTCAGGCAAGATCTCCTATCAGAAAGATTTCTCATTAAATTTTCTAGTTCTTTTTAAAAAAGCCAACAGCTAATCTGCTTTGCCTGACTAACCAGTGTCCAGAGAATGACCTTGGACACCTTTCTCTTAATTGATCAGCTCTGGTCCATTTGCCTTAATACTAAACCATTGTCTAACAGAACTGAGTTATATTTAATGATATGGTCTATTGGTTTGAAGAGTGGGTAGGGACTGAGCTAAAATGACTGTGGTTCTAAGTGAATTGGGGTTTTCAAAAATAGTTTCAAAGGTTCACATAGCTCATAAAACCTGGAAACCACAGACAATGTAGACAACAATCCCAAGACCCCTGGGAGCTTTTTTTTTAGGCTCATTTGAATTGGTGCAGAACCAGAGTGAAAGGACAGCAAGTTGATTTGGCTTATTAAAATGGCTTAGGAAAGGGAGTTTAAGATTGTGGGTTATGTGTGTGTGCATATGTGTGTATGATTCCTTAAATCGAATCTGAAAGTATCACACTGACCGCTACTTAAAACATCCATATGTACATATTTTTGACCGCTTCTTTTGATGCAGAAAAATAAACTCAAAGTAGCCAAAAAGGAACCTAAACTGGAACCTCAACAATGATGTTCTGAAGAAAATGCCAAACTATGTTCCCAAGTCTTCCTTCAAAGAGCCAAACTTGTCAGGTATCTTAGAATGACTTTTTGCTCTTTTTTAGGAATTACTGAAAAAGAATAATTGATTTATCATAATGCTCTACCTGCTTCTCTAGAAATCTGATTGCTGGTCAAAGTTTGAACATTTGGGTGTCCCGTCTTCTGTCTCTGACAGCATTTTCTCATCAGCTCTTTCTCCACTGTGACCTGATCACCACACAGCTCCAGCCAAAGCACCACACCCCTTCCTCTGTCTCCTGTGCTGTCCATCTCCATCTGCATATTTGGCCTTTCACTCGGAGTTAAATGAAAAGACCCTTCTTAGAGTGCCCATCAAATGTCGAGGTGCTTGGTAAGGGGCCTGCCCCTTTGCAGAGGGAGGGGCTCCATCAGACTGGCCAGGGCCCGCTCAGAGCCTTGTCGCCCACCAGGCAAAACCACAGTGGTGGCTTGGCTTTATCCACAATCCTTGGTTTAAGTTGTTGACTCAAGTCTTGAAATCTTGAATCAAACCTGGATTAAAAATTTCCCTCGGAAAGCTCAAGACAAAAAGTTCTATGCCCTAAGGCCCCCTAACTTGTGCAGTACATTAAAAGGTCTTGACATTAGAAGGAAAACTGTTTTAATCTCCAGCAGCTTCTGCCTCTCCATGCCATCCATAGTGATGTTCCCAGGACAGTGGTGCAATTCAATACTATTCTAATAAGCCATAAAAATAACTGTTGGCATAGCTGTTATTCCAAGGGGGACTTCCCTAGATCTCACCTATTAATTTTAGCAGACAGTAGAAAGTTCACACTGAGGACACATTTTGAGCTGCTAGATGAGTGCCAGAAAAGGAACGAGCATCTTGTACCCACTTTATCTATACAAAACACTGCTCTCTGCCACTGGGAGTGTTCCTGGCACGGTAGCCACAGTGGAAGAACTCAGGTAGGAAACAAATTTAGAATGTCTCTCTCACCTTTGGTTAGAGTGGTGATTCATTCCCACTGAATGAGCTTGGTGGATACTTCTGATAGTAAACTGAACTCATAGGCAGTCCGTAAAGAAAAGGGAGGCAGATCACTGTGCCAGAACACCTCTCATCCTAAGAGGCGATCATAAATTCAATGCACAGGACAGAAAAGGAAAGATCAGCCTGTCCATATCATGTACACACAGTATAAAGGACCCACCACTAATAGCCTCCAAACACAGGCAGGGGGAGAGTGGAAAGAAGAGAGACAAAGTGAAGGAGTTTGTGTCTTGAAAAATGAAGTAAGCAATCATAATGTCCCTCTAGTTGATTCTGAACACAATCGCCTGTCTAAAGCTAATTTTTAAATAACTTCACTGAACTTTGAAATTTCTGAGTAGTGGTATGTCAGTAATACATTTGGCTACTTAACTGAGTCTTTCCGTTTTTATTCTTCCATGTCAATGAATGTAACCTCTGAGACTTACCAATTTAAGTACACACACATGCATACCACACACACACATAAACATTATATATTACTCATTTTGTGGGAAATACAGTGTATTATAATTTAAAAAAGATTGCAGTGGATTCTTTCAGTGTGCTTCAGTGATAATATTTTGTTGGAAATAAAGATATTCATATTCTGTCTTTGCTGACCATATTGTTAAAACTGTGATCTTAAGCAGTGCTGTCAGAAATGCCTGTGTAGAATATCTTCTCTAGTATCAATAAGTCAATACACTTTGAATTTAACTTTCAAAAAATGTATGTGCTAAACTTAACTATTTTTATATCTGTGGTGTTTTCCTATTAACCTATAGTTGTGAACAAGTGAGTTTACAACTGATATCATCAAAAAGGGGAATAGTCTACACAAAATGTTAAAAGTGGAGGAAGTTATTTGTCAAGTCTTCTGCCAAAGACCATTTAATGATCTGTAAAATGTAGATTAACTTATTTCAATACGAATGTAATTGTAATAAATGCTCACCCTCTCATTCTCTATCTTTTGAAAATTAATATTTTGTATTTCTAAGGACCAAGGAAAATATTTTTTAAGCCAATGTAATACACAGACGCCTTGGAAATGAAAGGTACAGTGACTTAGATCAACAGCATAATGTTAGGTTAGAATTTCAACATCTGATGGTAAATTTATCAGTCTTTCCTATAATTCTTACACTGCACTAAAATACGTTTGGGTAATTCAGCTAAATCTTTTCAAATTAAAGCACCAACATTAATGGCAGATCTCATCTGACATGGAAGGTATTAAAGCACTCGCTTTCAGGCACCTTGAGTGAATGGAAATTACCATCTAATTTTCCCACCTAACCATCACATGTATGTTAACTCAGAGATCTAACAGCTTTGCATAGAAGGTTAACAGACTATGTATACCAAGGATATTAAATTTGTGCAGTTAGTGAGAACTAGCCATTTAAAAATATATTCAAATGTTTTGTAAATAAAATTTTTGATTCCTATAGTTTTGTTCAAACTACTTTTAAAATTATTAGATATTATTTGAATTTTAAAAATGATCTGTTATAAGTTAGATGTTGCTTTATTGACTCTGTGATTCAATGTACACTCAGCCATATTCCTGTGGGGAAACATCAATCTTACTGAGTTTCTTGGCATGAGCCAGATCTTCATAGATTCTTTAAGGACTCTAAATATGAGACAAAAAAAAGGAAAACAAACAAAAAAAAACCACCAAAATTAAATGCTAGTGAAGAAATTAGAAACCTATTGTATAAAATGTATTTTTAAAATCTTAGGATATATGTGATTTACACTGCCTGTAATCTGGTCTGTTTGTGAAATAACCACAACATAATATTTGTTAAGACCCTGAAACACCAAATATTTGTGATGTTTGTATAGCACCATTGTTATAATATGTGATTTAAAATGGCAAGCATCTTTGTTGTAATCATGTGAGCCCACAGAAGAATAAAGTCTTGCTGTTAATGTACAACCAGCTCTCAGAATTCAAATTTCCTGCAGCTTCTGTATCACCAATAAATGAGAATTAATTGTGAAAACAATTTTTAAAGAATTGAGTTTTGATCACTGTGCATTTTCCTAATGAATTAATTAGGAGAGTTTTTCGACAGAATGCTCTCTCTTTCAGTCAGTTAAATACAACTGCTGATTCTAACCATACCATCATTTCAATGGTTTCTGTATTCTTGATCTAACTACCCAAAACTGAAAGCTTGTTGCAAGGTGTGTCCTAACAAATGTACAATAAATGACTTTTCCTGCATGCTGCCTGAGATATACTGTAATTTGAAATGTCTTACCCAGCAAATTATATATTTCACAACCCCAAACTGAACTGTCAATATTTCTTATGTGTATAACTGAGGGTATATTAATACCAAAATCAGAAGCACTGTCTGTCATACATGTATGTTATATGTGACATTTAACTTGCTAAACTGTAATCCATGAAGTATTCATTGCCTGAATGAGTCAATTCTGTACAAACCATTGTCTTAACTGTTTTCCTAATCTTACCGTATTTCCTAACACTTAAATATAAATGTTTGTAAATTAGTCATTCATTTTTATTGATTTTTTTAATGTATCTTCAGTGTGACTCCATTAACTAACTCCAACAAAGGAGAATCAAAATGTTTCCCTGTCATAGTTAATTCCAGGCTCAAGAACATTATAGCTATGGCAAAAATTCATTCATCCGACAAATACTTACTATCTATTGTGAATCTGGCTCTATACAAATATTGGGATAATTTTTGAGGACAAAAGTAAGGACTTCTGAACTTTCCCGAAACTATTCTGCAGTGACTTTCATGAAATTAACAAATTACTTTCTTTCTGTTATAGGAATGATAGAAATTAGCCACTGAGGAGTCTTGGATTAAAATAGAGTACATTTGGCTCAGGAAAATGCAACTATCACTTGCAGAAGTATTGTCTTAAAGTCGAATTTAAAATTAAACTAAATCTCAATTTAAGAGATTTGACCCTAATTCTAGAAGAAACATTTAAAAGATACCATCTTAAAATTTGTATGCTTAGTTGCTCAATCGTGTCCAACTCTCTGCAACCCCGTGGACTATAACCAACCAGGCTCCTCTGTCCACGGGAATTCTGCAGGCAAGAATACTGGAGTGGGTTGTCATGCCCTCCTCCAGGGGATCTTCTCAACCCTGGAATCAATCCTGCATCTCCCGCATTGCAGGTGGATTCTTTACCATCTGAGCCAGCAGAAAAGCCCAAGAATTCTGGAGTGGGTAGCCTATCCCTTTCTCCAGGGAATCTTCCTGACCCAGGAATCAAACCAGGGTTCCCTGCATTCCAGAGGGGTTCTTTACCAGTTAAACTCCCAGGAAAGCCCCAGAATTGTATACTATGTTTTTAAAAATTACTTAAGTTTCATTGCTACACATAAAATGTAGCATCAGATCACATTTCCTAAAATGATACTTCTGTGGGGGATCAAAGACTTCTATAAAAAAGAACATAATGTCTGCTAAAGGATAAATATTTATCCACAGAGTATCACAAAAGAGAATACACCCAGGATGTTTTCTCAGTGATAGATTTCCTTACGTGTATTGTGTTGATCAAAAAATTCATTCAGCTTTTTCTGTAACAGCTTAATGAACTTTTTGACCAACCCAATACCATTTCTGTTTTTTAAAAATTCTTGTACACACACACTTGCAGCCAGATTCATATCTCTCACCACATTCTCATCGCTTTTATTCAAGGAGATGCCCCCATATAACCCTATGGTTCCTGCCATTGTAGCACTTAAGGTAATAAAGTTGATGAGTATATGCCTTGACTTTGATATCACAAATTAATTTCTGCAGCATTTCTCATTCCTCTGAAGCTGTTGGAAACAACTGCAGTTTGCCATTCACACAGATATTCATTCATTCACTGTAAATATTTGCTAAGTACTGGATTAGATCTTCCCGTGCCCATCTACACATGCCCAACATTGAATAGTGCCCACAAGTGCTGGTTGGTGGGGTCAGAAACTTTGGATTTAGAATGCAGCTTTGTCGGTTTACCTGGTGATTTTGTTAAAATCCCTTCATCATTCTAAACCTCCATTTCTTTCCGTGTAAAAAGAGACTAATAGTATCTATTTTTTAGGGTTGTCATAAAGATTAAATGAAACAATCACCATTTATGGAGTGCGTGATATTCATAAGGCTGTCAACAAATGGCTGTTGGTATTTATGTGCTGGATAGTATTTATGTCCCTGATAACAGTGACAAAACTTTCTCCTGATCAAACTTGAAGAAAGCTCCTTGGAGACCTCTTCTTGACTAGACCTTGAACTTGGGCTCTGTCCCTGGCCCACTCAATTTGGGCAAAAAAAAAAAAAAAAGCCTTCAGGGTCAGTTTAGTGAAAATCCTCCCAACCCTTGATACTTTGCTCAAGTTCCCTATCCCTCACTCTTCACAACTTATCACCCTGGCCTGCCTTCAACAAGATTCCTGTTGAATCAGACTAGCAAAAATTCATCTTGCCTTGATGTTTACTTTCAGTAATTTTCTATCCACTGACTCCCAATCCTGCTCCTTGGTTATAAACCCCCATTTGTCTTCATTCTATTCAGATTTGAGCTCAGTCTCCTTTCCCTTTTTGAAAAAAAGTCTTCCTTACCATATTTAACAAGTGTCTGAATAAATTTTTCTTGAACACCAGCAACATCTTCTATACCGAAAGGTGAAAAAACCAAATGAGCTGAATTCTAACTCCCTTTATCATAGTAGCTTTAGCCAACATTTATCGAGTGCTTGCTATTAGCCAGGTAATGTACTAAGCACTTGACTTGGATTATATCCCAAATTCGCACAAAAACTTTCTGAAACAAGTATAATTTCTGTCCCTTTTTATACACAAGAACTTGAATCTTAAAGAAATACTTGCCCCACATCACTCACCTATGAAGTGGCAGAATCAGAAATTGAATTCAAATCTGTCTGACTCTGAAGCTTAAGTTTATGATCATTGATAGAGATATCTCTATCTTGAAATTATCTGCTAGGATTGAGCAAACTCCCAAGATGACATAAAATAATAACAATGTGTATCAATATATGCAACCCATGCAATCACCATGATTGCTAGATGAGTCCAAAAATTTCATCAAGATTTGATATATAATTCCATAATAACAGTTCTACAGCATTATTATCATAGATCTTTTCTCTGTGGGACGAGATTATAGAATATCATATCCCTAGAGACTTTAGCTAATATCCCCCAGAGGCACGAAAAGCACACAAAGGAAGTTTCCCATGCCTCATCAAAGTCACCTTGGAAACAGCTCATCTAACACCACCTTCACCTTCAGACAACCACAGAGAACAGGTATATATCTTTCTTGCTATTTTGGCCTGCCTTGTCTGTATACATCTGATCTGGAAACAAAAATCAACCTGATTTCACTCACAAACTTACAACACAACTCTTCCAACAAAGCAAGTTACAGGATGAACTCTTTCAACAATGCAAGTTACAAATGACATGTGTGTGGTAGATACTCCATGACTGGCAACAACTATCAGTCCAAAAATGGGCTTGAGTATACCAGGAATTCTCTTACTGCAAATGATCACTTTGTCTTAAGCTGTCAGTAACAACAGCTATGTTGAAGCTCTATTTTCACCATCTGTGAACAGCTGTGATTCTCCAATTGTGCCTAGTTTCTGGGCTTATTCCAGAAAAACATCTGCTTCTGCTTCATTGACTACGCTAAAGCCTTTGACTGTGTGGATCACAACAGACTGTGAAAAATTCTTAAATACCTGGGAATACCAGTCTACCTTATCGGCCTCCTGAGAAATCTGTATGCAGGTTAAGAAGCAACAGTTAGAACAGAACATGGACTGGTTCCAAATTGGGAAAGGAACACGTTAAGGCTACATATTGTCACCCTGCTTATTTCGCTTATATGCAGAATACCTCATGTGAAATCCCAGGCTGGATGAAGCACAAGCTGGAATTAAGATTGCCAGGAGAAATATCAATAGCCTCAGATATGCAGATGACACCACGCTTATGGCAGAAAGAGAAGAGGAACTAAAGAGCCTCTTGATAGAAGAGGAGAGTGAAAAAGCTGGCTTAAAATTCAACATTCAAAAAACAAAGATCATGGCATCTGGTCCCATCACTTCATGGCAAATAGATGGGGAAACAATGGAAACAGTGACAGACTTTATTTTCTTGGACCAAAATCACTGCATATGGTGACTGCAGCCATGAGATTAAAAAACACTTGCTCCTTGGAAGAAAACCTATGACCAAGCTAGAAAGCATATTAAAAAGCAGAGACATTACTTTGCCAATAAAGTTCTGTATGGTCAAAGCTATGGTTTCTCCAGTAGTTATATATGGGTGTGAGAGCTGAACCATAAAGAAGACTGAGCACCAAAGAGTTGATGCTTTTGAACCGTGGTGTTGGAGAAGACTTTTGAGAGACCCTTGGACTGCAAGGAGATCAAAACAGTCAATCATAAAGGAAATAAGTCCTGAATATTCATTGGAAGGAGTGATGCTGAAGCTGAAGATCTAATATTTTGGCCACCTGATGCAAAGAGCTGACTCTTTAGAAAAGACCCTGATGCTGGGAAAGATTGAAGGCAGGAGGAGAAGGGTACGGCAGAGGATGACATGGTTGGATGGCATCACTGACTCAATGGACATGAGTTTGAGCAAGCTAAGGAAATTGATGATGGACAGGGAAGCCTGGCGTGGTGCAGTCCTAGAGGTGGCAAAGAGTCGACATGACTTAGCAACTGAACTGAAATTATGTGCTTATCAGCTACATACCACATAATCACAGACAGGGGAAGACAATATAAACAGATCCAGAGATTTATCACCTAACTCTTGATTTTTCTTTTCATTTAGAACCCAGTCATTAAACATGTTTAAATGCAGATTCCCAGAATCCTACAATTGACATGCTTATGTAGGCAAAACTATTAGTGGCTCTACCTAGGATCTGTGCTCACCCATTCATTGGCAGATGAAACTTCACTCCATTTCAAGAAATAACACACTGCAAATAAACAGTTAGTAAAAGGTCACATTCAATCTTCAGTTGGCACCTTAGCCAAATCCTTTTTAAGTGACTCTACATCCATATCTCATCCAATGGCTGAAAATGGAATGCCATGATATATTTTCAGAAATTCTGAGATGATAAATCTCTAACATATGAAGGTTATCTATGATGGTCCCAGGCAAATCCCATCTATTGAAAGGAAATCATTTCATGTAAGCCTTTATTACCAAATATTTGATATTTTAAGGAATTTTTATAGCAATAACAAATTATTAAATAGACTATGTGCAACAAAAGATTCATCCTGGGTTCTTGTTCTTGCAATATGTCACTAAAACCAAGGTACAAGTATAGTAAGAATCCAGTAACACAAACCAGAATATTTGACAACAGGTCAATCCCTCATCAAACAGCTGTACCTATTCTGAAAGCTCTGCTGATTTTGCTTTGTGAAAAGAAAAAATGTTAACAACCTTATTTGGTTACCATGAGAACTAGAAGACAAACAACCAAGCAAGTTTCCTAAAGGAAAAAAAGCATGTGGCCATCTGTTTCAAAATTCTAGCCAGCAAATTCCAAGCATATATAAGTCCCAGTCATTAAGAAGCCAGCACCTAAAGCTGCAAATGATAAGATTGTCCTTGAGTAATCTGAGGGCAACTCATGTTTGGCCATAGTGCAATAAAAATGAAACAAAAATCATGGTTCTATTACTGATTACAGAAATCTGTATTTCGTGACTGAAGGTGACATGATGCCTCATCCTTCACACATTCATGAGGATTTCTACTAAGCCACAGTTCCATAAACCCCAAGGGAAAGATTAACTCAAAACTCCTATCTAATCTCCTTCTGTCGATGAATCAGAACATAAGAGTTTTTTTTTTTTTCCCCCAAACATCCTTTCCCAAAGGCTTTTCAGTTCAATAGAAACAAATTGCCAAAGTGCCTATGTCTTTCTGAAGATGATGAGAAGCAAAGTCCAGATGTCAAAAAATATACAGTTGTCAAGAAAAGATTAACACACACACACAAAATTGCTACAAGAAGAACAAAGACAATATCAGAGCCTTTTAGAATTGATGAAGGATGAAATTAAAAAAAAAAAAAAACACACATCGTAGGCAAATGGCAGACCCTTTCAGCTCAGCCAACCAGGGCACTTCATTTTTATTTGAATCAGAGAATGCTTAAGATGGAACATCATGTTTTTTAATCAAGGAGGTACTAGTGTTCAACCTGCTGTGACTTTTGAAAAATTGCTGTTCTCACTATAGGGCAAATTCCATGAGTCTAAATGTCACTGTACTTCAATTGCCAAACTTCTAATATTCCTCCAGAAGGGCACTAGAAAGTAAGGGTTAAGAGCATAAATTCTGGACCTTGACTAGTTGGGTTCAAATCCTGACTCTGCTAAGTTAGATATTCATGGTTGTTTTATTTGCTTACTCGTGTCCAACTCTTTGCACTATAGACCACCAGGCTCCTCTGTCTATGGGATTTTCCCAGCAAGAATACTTGAGTGGGTTGCCATTTCCTTCTCCAAGGGATGTTCCCAACCCAGGGATTGAACTCATGTCTCTTGCATTATAGGCAGATTCTTTACCACTGAGCCACCAGGGACAATTTACCTTATCTATGCCTCAGTCTGCTCACGGGGATTCTCAAGTGGTTCAGTGGTAAGGAATCTGCCTGCCAATGCAGGCGAAACAGGAGATGCAAGTTTGATCCCTGGGTCAAGAAGATACCCTGGAGAAGGAAATAGCAACCCACTGTAGTATTCTTGCCCGGGAAATCCCATGAACAGAAGAACCTGGTGGGTTACAGTCCATGGGGTCACAAAGAGTCAGACACATCTGAGCACACATGCACACACATAGTCTCCTCATAATTAAAAAAGACACGATTATCGCACCTTCCTTGTGGAGTTATTCTAAAGATGGAATGAGTTAAAGTGCTCAGAGGGTGCCTGATACAGAAGGATGTTACATACGCTCATCGTAGCCCACAGATAGCTATGATTGGCTGTTTTCTATCTATCCATAGTGAAATATGACTTAGTTCTACTCTGTGTTTAAGGGAGAGAAACAGAAAAGAACAGAAACAACTGACACAATGGGGAAGAGACAAAAGAAAAGTACAAAAGTGGTGGCAGGAAAATGGACATTGAAAGGAATATAGAATAATAAAAGGAGGGTGGAAGGAGAAAGGAAGATGGATGGGTTCAAGTATTGATATGCTTACTGGTGCCTGCTAAAGTACAGTCAACCCTTGAACAGCACAGGGGCAGAGGTACCCACCCTCCACACAATCAAAAATCTGAGTATGCGTGCATGTGTGCTAAGTCACTTCAGTTTCTCCGCATTCACTGATTCAATCAACCATGGATCATGTACTACTATAGTGTTTACTACCGGGGGGGAAAAAAAAAAGATGTGTAAGTGGACCCGTGCAGTTCAAACCTATGTTGTTCAAGAATTAACTGCACTGTAGAACTTCTGGTATATTTTTATAAAAAATAATAAATCAATAGTTCACCTTTATTAAGCCCCAGCCCTTACTAGGCACTTAGTATATATCATCTCATTCAACCTTCAACAAAAAGAAAAAAAAATAACAGTCAGGTATTATTAGCACCATATTTCAAAGGAAAACTTGAGAATTAAAGAGGTCCCTAATGCATGAGGCTTATATGGCTAGTTAATGCAGAGGCAGCAGGAGGACTAGTCTGCATATTCACTCACTGGGCTGCACTCACTCCCAAACCTCAGGAAAGGGTTCAGTTCTGGAAAAATCCAAATGTTGAACTGAATGAAAATGTAACAGCTATAAAGAAACCTACTCCTGAAATTTTATCTTCTGTTCTCCTCCTCGCAAATTTTTTGTTAGATTGATAGTCTTACATAACTTTACCAAAAGCAATAACCTCTTACTCCTTCATAGTCTTAGTGAATCTATGGATTCATTATTGTTGTCATTGTACATGTGCATATTGTAGAACCAGGCTTCTGCTATGGTTAAAGTAAAAGTAATTCTTACATGATGGGTCTATTTAAAAAAAAAAAAAAATCCCACATTTCAAAATATTAAAAATCAAACCTAACTTTCCCACATGGGAAGAAATGTGAAAAATAGGGAGATTGGGTTTACAACCACAAATACTTATGCTTGATAAACTATTGTATTCCAGAAGACTGAACTGCATCAAGTTTTCTAAGCTGAAATACGTGAAGTTTTCTAAAATGCATACAAATCTTTTTTAGGGAAACCAACTATTTAATTACTGATAATTATGTTGAAGTTGATGTTATATCACAGCATGGTCGAAAAATTTCTTGTGGATTCCTTCATGGTTCCTTCAAAATTTTTATAGCAACAAGTCAGAATGTGAAAGAACTTGTTTGTGAACAGTAGTAATCATAAAGTTTATGAAGTACGTTTTGAGAAGAAATTTTACAGAAATCTTTAAAGAGCTGCTGCGAAAGGTGCCAAGTCACTAATCATCCAAGGAAACTTAGACCTTGTCCTCTTCATTCCATTGTAATGAGACTGTAGCACTATATCCATGGGAGGCATGAGACAGCAACTCACTTTTCAATGCTGAGATTAATTTCCTCCCACTGGTAAGATGACAAATGAGCACTTACACACTGTATTTGAGAATCTCTTAGGAATAACATGTGTTTAATTGGCAAAGTGCTTTAAGGGTAATTACTTTGCATTAAAGACTGCCTATGAGAATTTAGGATTAAATCTACTATCACTAGGATAGGGCATTTCCTTGATTACTTACATGTAATAAACTATTGTCTTTATGTAACCTATTAAATAGAATTAAAGATGACTGAGAAGGTTTCAAAATCGATAGAAGACATAATTTACTTTTATTTTCTCGTATGTCAGAATATAGAAATCTTTTTTGACTTCTCCTGGGAGTTAATTTTATTAAGTCGCTATGTTTATTCACACAGAAGAGGTTCAGGAAATTAACCCAAAGCCTCAGTAGCCATATGTTTGGCCTAGAGTTGGGACTCATGCATTATATGGATGGATGGATGGGTGACTATATGGGAAGGCCAGAAATAGAATCTAAAGACTGGATGGGACCACTGTGGTAAATCAAGTTACTGAGGAAGATCTCAGCAATTAGAGCAGTGGTTTTAACCCTCGTCAGACATTAACAAGCACCAGGGGAACATTTCAGAGAAACACTTGGCTCAGGACCCCCTCATAGGCCAATTAAATTAAAAATTTTACATGTGGGAGTAAGTGGCAGAGTATAGTATAGGTATTTTTCAAAATTTTACCAAAAAGAGTTGCCAGGTTTTACAAATAAAAGAGTTTTCTCAGTTCAAGTTGAATTTCACATTTAAAAAATAAGTAAATTTTTGTGTAAGTGTGGTCCAGGCAACAGTTGGGATATACTTATACTAGAAAATTATTTATTGTTTTTCTGAAATTCAAATTTAACTAGGAGTCCTTATTAATTTGACAATCTTATCCCCCAAGATATTCTAGTACAGTATTAATAACCATTGTGCTCCATTAAGTGAAGCGGGTAGAGTGTGTCATCAAGAAAATAGAATAGCAACAAACTAGGCTGTCCAGGACATCCAACATCTGGCAGTCAACAGCGGGGACACAGACCCAGAAGCAGTGGTCTATTCTAGAATGACTGATGAAAACCAAAGTCAATCCTCAGTTTCAAAGAAACTGGGGAATCGGATGAGAAGCCAGGGCAGAAATTCAAGTAAGTTTAAATGAACAAGACAAGGATCCAGCTATTTAGTATGATATACCTTGGGGTTTTCAGGATTAGAACACTGTTGTGTAAATAAAGATGAGAAGAGAATTCACAAAAAGCAAGATCCTTCACAGCAGCACCAAATAATGGATTCAGGACACCTCTGCTAAGGAATGAATTCATCTCAGAGTCTGAGGTCTGTAATTCTAAGAGAGTTGTGAAGCGACCGTTTCCGTGATTGGAGGCCTTTGGGGTTGAGGGTTCGACATTTCATTATGGTGGAATCAGCAAATAAGCCAGCACTCACATCAACAACCCTTGGAAGAGTCTCTGTTGACCAGCATTCATGTCAAAGCAATAGCCAGACGAGAACAGTCTTAAGAAGATAAGCCTTGAGTGAGATAAATGTCAGGTACTATATAGAAGAGTTTCCTTTTGTGAGCTGAAGTTGCCAAAATGAAAGTAGATTTGACAGTAATGGGACTATCAAAGAAAAAAAGAGATTTAAGAAGGCTTGCTCCCCATTAGAAAAATCCAAAAGTATTCTGAGGAAAAAAACAAAATACTAAAACAACAACAAGAACAGAAAATGTAAAAAATATATCACTTTTGGAATACCCAGTTTTAAAATACGGATGAGTCTTGAACATAACAGGAATGAATAGCACAGGGCCACTTACATGAGGGTTTTTTAATGGTAAATACCAAAGTACTATATGATTCATGATTGAATGAATCTGTGTATGCAGAAGAACTATGTATGGAAACAAAGGGTTGACTATAAGTTATAAACAGATTTTCAACTATGTGAGGATCAGTGCCCCAGTACCCATGCCGTTCAAAAATCATCTGTATATAAATAATTGTAACAAGAAATATGTGGGGTCATCTGTCTAGAAACAGCTGTAACAGGAAATATGTATAATACCTTTAAAAACTCCAGCAACTTCTATGTATAAATATAAAAAAGGAGACATTAACAGAAAAATGAATGAGTATAAAACAAGCACTTGCAAAACACACTATCCAAGTTGTGAAAAGCAAAACATAAAAGGCAATAACCACTTCAGGAACTAGAAAAATGCATATTAAAATTACATAGTAATGATAATACATAGCCACCAAAATAGCTAAAATTAAAAAGACAGTTAATGTCAAGTGTTGGTAATAACATGAATGATTGAAATTCACACACTATTAGTTCAGTCATGTTGGAAAATCATTCAGTATCACCTATTAAGTGTATAAGTATGCATATCCTATGGTCCAGCAATTTCACTCCCTAATACTCAACAGAAATGTGTGCAACATGTACCCAAACTCATATGCAGGCACATTAATAGCCCAAACTGGAAAAACTCAAATGTTCAACCACAGAATGGTTCCATAGCTTGCACAATATTTATGCAATGAATACAATATAGAAATGAAATTCAAACTACAATTATTCACAATCATTTGATGAATCTCACAAATATAAGGTGAAATTTAGGAAGCCAGACATTTTAAAAAAAATTACATATGATTTCATTTGTGTAAAGGGCTTCCCTAGTGGCTCAGATGGTAAAGAATCTGCCTGTAATGCAAAAGACTAGGGTTCAATCCCTAGGTTAGGAAGATCCCCTGGAGAAGGGAATGGCTATCCACTCCAGTATTCTTGCCTGGAAAATTCCATGGACAGAGGAGCCTAGTGAGCTACAGTCCATGGGGTTGCAAAGAGTCAGCCATGACTGAGCAATTTTCACTCACTGCCTATAATTAGGGAAATCTGACTCCATATTAGATCTGTTCCTTTTTACTTTAACCTTTGTGCATTGTTGCCTGTGCTTAGTGATGGTGCATCTTTTGTAAAGAAAAGAATGTTGCCTGTAGCATGAAATATACAGGATAGCCTATTCTTAGGGCTCTGACCTGTAGGAGTCCATTCATATAGAGGGAAGAAGATGCAATGCAGAGAATAACATCTGTCTTGTTGGAGATTTACAGGAAGAGTGACCTGACCTATGTGGACAGCCAGCGGTAAGAACAAAAGATTCCTACACCAAAAAGTTGCAACAACTAAAAATGCCCTTCTCACCCTGTGTTTGAAAGAGCTTTGCTGAAATCCTTCAGGAGTTTGCAGTTTTGAGGGCATGAGCCACCTGTCTCCTTGCATGGCCTTGCAATAAACCTTTCTCGGCTCCAAACTCACATGTTTCAGTTTGTTTGGCCTCCCTGTGCCTCAGGCACACAAACTTGCACTCAGTAACATACCTACTTCACAGGTTTGTGTGATGAAATGAAGTGACATTCAGGAAAATGCTTCCTTAATAACTAGTATCATGAATTTTATTCATTTGTCTCTGAAACAGTTTTCAAAACCACAAGCTCACTTGTACAATTAGAATGTTATCTGGCAGAGGTGTCACAGAAGTGCTTTTCTTGCTCGTACAAATAAATCAAGACAAGTACAGCTCATTATTCTCTTACGTTCTGTTAAATCCAATATACAGTATATATAACATTCTTAACTTTCAGACAGAGTAGGGCTTTGAGGATGATGGTCTCACCCTTTACACCCAGTGAGCAATTTCATACAGCCTCTCAGAAAATGAGGTAGATGATCCATCCTATTCCTTATATTCACTATTCATCTACCTCTCAGGTTTTTCCAGCGATAGTTATCAACAGTTTTCAGACTGTTTCAGATTTGAAATGTGACATTTTGTCAGTAGCCAGTGCCCTAGAGGAAGGACTTTTGATGTGTTAATACTGAAGTTAAAAAAAAAAAAAGTGAAAGTGAAGCTGCTCCGTTATGTCCGACTCTTTGTGACCCCATGGACTGTAGCCTACCACGCTCCTCCGTCCATAGGATTTTCCAGGCAAGAGTACTGGGTGGGTTGCCATTTCCTTCTCCAGACGATCTTCCCGACCCGGATCGAACCCGGGTCTCCTGCCTTGTAAGCAGATACTTTACTGTCTGAGCCACCGGAGAAGTCCACTGAAGTAAATAGAAGTGCAACAAATGAGTTGTCTTCCTGCTCTCACTTCAGGTAGAAAGATCCTTCTAAAACTTATGGTCTCTTTCTTTTCGCTTGACTCTCACCAAGAACTATCTTTCTGGGTGCCAGTGGTCACTCGTAGGCTTCAGCTGGCTCAGTGCAGCCCATAGCTACCTTTGTACTAATGACAGGCAGGCCTTCCCAGGTTCATTCCCTGCATGACAGACTATATGGCATCATCACGCTCTGTCCTCTACGGTGGGCAGTTTTAAAAGCTGACTTTCATCAGCTGTCTTCCTTATCTCTCTTGCCATCACAAATACTACCGTAAGGGTTTCTCCCCCAAATTATCCCTTAGTAAAGAGGGAGTCACATTATCCACATTCTTAAAATTTCTCCAAATAAAAAGTCACAGCTGTGTGACTTTACCCAGAGTAATGAAATATCTTTCAGATGAAACAGGTTCACCTGAAATGCCCACAATCAGTGTTAATTTGATGTGTATCGGGGTCATATGATGGATTGGGTTGGGAACAATAAGGAAATAATAAATGAAATAAAGATGTAGGAATTATTCCTGAGGTATGATCTCATAATTTTGAGTAAACAAGCATTTTAAAGAGCACTTGAAAAATCAACATAATAACATGTTGCAGGCACAATAAATACACACACACACACAAAAGGAACGAAGATCAAGGATACCATCTTTTGAATGAGTATTTGTGACAGGGGATAATAAATGCCAGTGAAAGCATCCTACACAAATTCAAAAAGGACTCTGTCTCAAAAACATAGATAGAAATGACGATGGCATACTCTGGAAAACTGTCAGATGATTCAAGAGTGGCTCTATTGAGCATGATGCTTATGCTGAATATTTTATGTGTTTTAAATAAAGTTATTCATAGAACATGAGGGTAGAAAATACTGTATGACTAATTAATATGCTATAAAATATGCTATTTTCATATGTCTTTATAACTAAATTAAAAATAAATATAATTTGACATTCATTTGCATCCTGAAAAGTTTACTCCTCATAACTGAACTTGTTTGGTGTGCCTGCAATACTTTCTGCTGGGAAAATGGTAGGCACTTTATGTGGAGTTTCCCCATACTTATGTTTGTGTGTTAGTCATTTGGATCCCTCACCAACTCAGGTAGTCAGAGAGTTAAGAAAATTGAGGCCCCAGGTATCAATGTTATAGCCAAGACTCACACAGGGTTATCAATGGCATGGATTGGATTAGAACCCAGGTCTCTACATCAGACCTATGTTCATTTCAGTCAGAGAAGAAAATCTCAGCAACATCACAAAGGTAGGAGCAAGTATGGTGGAAGTAGAAAGTACTGGGGACAGTAAATTGAGAAGCTCTATAGGATCACGGGGCTTCCTTGGTAGCTCAGCTGGTAAAGAATCTGCCTGCAATGCAGGAGACCCATGTTTGATTCCTGGGTTGGGAAGATCCCCTGGATAAGGGATAGGCTACCCATTCCAGTATGCTGGCCTGGATAATCCAATGGACAGAGGAGCCTGGAGGGCTACAGTCCATGGGGTCACAGAGTTGGACACAACTGAGCAACTAACTACAGCATGTGTTATATATAGTTATATATGTCATATATTATATACAAATTTGTATATATATATGGCCTCAGTTTTCTTAACTCTTTGAATACCTGAGTTGGTGAGGGAATCCAAATGACTAATGCAAACATGAGGAGATGCCACATAAGGGGTCTACTATTTTCTCAGTGGAAAGTATTGTGGGCACACAAAACAAGTTCAATTTAAGAAGTAAACTTTATATATATATAACTATATATAGTTATTTTAGGAAAAAACATACATATTTAAACTGAAAGAGTAATACATGTTACAGTAAACATGTGATTTTGTTTCCTTTTTCTGCGGACTAATTCTTTCTACTCCATTAAGTACTGTCAGGGATGTCTGTCATAAAATTGTGTTCTCAATGACAGGAGAGGTACATGACTTGCTTGGATCCATAAGAGAGTCCCCCCTTCTCCTGAAAGTAGTTACCAGTCTACCTGGCTCACATGATCCAAGAGGGACTGTAGCAGGGAACAAGTCTAATTCCACATTAGATCTGTTTCTTTCACTTTAACCTTTGTATTCTATTGCTTTTTCTGCAAGTTAACCTCTAAAGGGATGTTGCCTACAGCTTAAAATACACATAATGCCCCATTTTGGGGAACCCTGCCTCCCATGTGTGAGTGCTAAGCTAGAATACCTTTGTTTAGCCTGCAGGAAACATCTTGACCAGGCCCATCTGTAAATGGCTGCAGGAAAGAAGAAACTAACATATCCCATTCTGGAGTCTTCTGGCTGGAACCAGGAAATATTTGTAACAACTTACTGCCTTTTTTACTCCTTACCTCTCCTTCTTTGTTCTATAAAATAAACTAGCATCCAAACCCTGGCAAGATGGTTCTTTGGGACTCTTCTCACCACCTTCTCAGTCTGCTAACTTTCTGAATAAAATTGCCATTCTTTGCCCCAACAGCTCATCTCTCAATTTGTTGGTCTGTCATGTGGTAAGCAGTACAAGCTTGGACTAGTTAACAAGGTCAATCAGGATCCTGTATAGAAAAATCTCTTTGTCCTGGGGTTACAGAGTGGAAATAACAAAGACTAGTGTTCCCATTGGCCATGTCTCCTGACCACATGGAGAAAGCTCATCTTTAGTAGGTGCGAAGAAGGCCAACACAGAGAGAAACAGGGTCAAAAAATCTAATGAAGGAGAACACCCTGTTTTGAGACCCCTGTTCTGGTTGTTGCTCAGTGTTCCTAGACTTCCCAGTCATATAAGCCACTAAATTTCCCTTTTTAATCAAAATCAACCAACAATGTTAAAAGCATATCAAGGAAAATAAAAGTATATAAAGAAAATAAAACCAGACAATTAACCTTTGACAAAGGAGGCAAGAATATACAATGGGGAAAAGGGGAAAAGACAGTCTCTTCAGCAAGTGGTATTGGGAAAGCTGGAATATATAAAAGCCACATATAAATCAATGAACAAACCACACCCTCCCACTATACACAGAAATAAACTTAAAAAAAATGGGTTAAGGACTTATAAATATGAGATAAAATGCTATAATAGCCCTGAAAGAGAACACAGGCAAAACATTCTCTGACCTAAATCATACCAATGTTTCATTACGTCAGTCTCCAAGGGCAATAGAAATAAAAGCAAAAATAAACAAATGAGACCTAAATAAGCTTATAAGCTTTTGCACAGCAAAGGAAACCATAAACAAAATGAAAAGACAAAGTACAGATTAGGAGAAAATATTTGCAAATGTTGAAACTGACAAGGGCTTAATTTCCAAAATGTACAAACAGCTCATACAACTCAATAACGGAAAATCTAACAAATCAATTGAAAACTGAGCAGAAGATCTAAACAGACATTTTTCTAAAGAAGACATATAGATGGTCAATAGGCACATGAAAAGATGCCCATCATCACAAAATTACTAGAGAAATGCAAATCAAACCTGCAGTGAAGTACAACTTCACACTGATCAGAATGGCCATCATTAAAAAGTCTACAAATAATAAATGCTGGAGCAGGTGTGGAGAAAAGAGAACCCTCTTGTACTTTGATGGGAATATAAAGTGGTTCAACCATTATGAAAAACAGTATGGAGGTTCTTCAAAAAGCTAAAAATAGAGTTGCCTTATGATCCAGCAATCCCACTCCTGGACATATACCCAGACAAAACTGTAATTCAAAAAGATATATGCACCCTTATGTTCATAGAATCACTGTTCTATGAACAGTGATAGCAGGACATGGAAACAACCTAAATGTCCATAATGGGTAAAAAGTGTGGCATGCACACACACACACTGAAATATTACTCGTCATCACACACACACTGAAATATTACTCATCATTAAAAAACATGGATGGGCCTAGAGATTATCACACTAAGCAAAGTCAGAGACAGAAAGACTAATACTTCATGATATCACTTATATGTGGAACCTAAAATATGACACAAATGAACAGAGCTATGAAAAAGCAGCAGATTCACAGACATAGAGAACAGACTCACGGTTCCCAAGGGAGAGAGGGAGAGTAGGAAAGGGAAGTATTGGGATTAGCAGATGCAACTATAGGATAAACAACAAGGTCCTGCTATTTATCACAGGGAGCTATATTCAATACTATGTGATAAACCATATGGAAAAGAATATGAGAAACATATATGTGTGTATATATATATAATTGATTCACTGTGCTGTACAGCAGACATTAACACAGCAACATTTTATTGAATTACACTTCAATAAAATTTTTTAAAAAGACAAAAGTAGAAATCAACCACAGTCATTACCCAGGAATGAAAACACTAACAACCTGATTGAAAACTGAGCAGAAGACATACTCACGAGTGGAAGTACACTGTTTAACGAAAGATCTTTTTATGATATATTGCAAATATACTAGCATAGGATGTGTCACTTCTGTAAATTCTAATACTGACCAGCTGCATAATAATAAGCCATCTCTTAAAATCCCTGGTTATCAGTTTTTGCATGTGTCAAAGGAAGAATCTGGAAGCAGATTGTTAAGATCCAGCAAAGCTGGTGAGCTAAAGTGAAACCTTTGAATGAAGTATTTTAATTGCCAGGTACAGCAGTCTGAGCAACAGTGAACTACAGAGGACTGCGAAGCCAGAGTCCTTTTCAACTTCATTATTTTATGGTTATTTTTTGGGGGAGGGGTGTCTGTTTTGGAGGGAGTACTTTTTATTTTTAGCTCTTAGAGCACTGTTTGAAATTGTAAGCTAGTCCCCCAAACATAACTTTTCCCCCTAATTTCCTATCAGGAACTGAAAACAATTCATTTCTGTTTTTCTTATTCCTGAAATGAGCCTTATTAAATACAAGCCATATGTAACAAGTTGTGACCTTGGCTTCTGAAGAAAGGAAGGTTTGAAAACTCACTACTACTCCGCTTTTGTGGACTTTGGGCTCTTCTCTTATTTAAGATCCTCTCCTGGATCCAAGTATAATTGATAGTACCTAACTCCCTGATACAGGGGCCTTCTCTGGTGGTCCAGCAGTAAAGAATCCAGCTGCAATGCAGGAGACATAAGAGATGTGGGTTCGATTCCCGGGTCAGGAATGAGGAAGAAATGGTAACCCACTCCAGTATTCTTGCTTGGAGAATCCCATGGACAGAGGAGACTAGTGGACTACAGTCCATGGGGTCGCAAAGAGTCAGGCATGACTGGCACACCAGGTGATACACCCTCTGCTTGCCTCCCATCTAATAACAGCCTGGATCTTTTGATTGCTCTTGCTTTCAGCCTCAGAGCAATCCCAGAGTAAAGGCTGAAGAAAGTTACGGGCCTTTGTCACTCCTGGGAATTTTATCAATAGAAACCTGAGAAGGAATTTTCCCCAGAAGGGACTCTTCAGTATAAAAGATCTCCCTGCAGGGAGGTGACTTTAGTGGCTTTTACCATGTATCTGGCATGTGGTATTTGCTCCTTCTTACAGTAAAAATTCCTCTGGGGCATGATTTCTAACAGCCCTTACTGGAATTGGTAGATGCTGTCATGTACAATATCAACCTGAGAAGAGCAATTCTGACACAGAACTGGAGGCCATGAGCAGAGGAGACCCTGTGTCCCTCTGCCATGGTCTCCCTCCCATCCGTGTGTGTGGTTTTACTGTCATAGGCTACGTTTCCTGATATACATGGCTTCATTTGAGTTAACCTCTAATGCCCCCTCCCTTCAGTGATGTTCCATCATTATCCTTAGACTAATGACTTGTAAGGGCTTCCCAGGTGGCACAGTGGTAAAGAATTTGCCTTCCAAGGCAGGAGATGGCAGAGACACAAGTTTGTTCCCTGGGTCAGGAAGATCCCCTGGAGTAGGAAATGGCAACTCACACCAGTATTTTTGCCTAGACAATTCCAAGGACAGAGGAACCTGGTGGGCTACAGTCCATGAGGTCACAAAGGACAAGACTGATCACACACTAGAAAGGCTTATTAAACATGACTTCTGAGCATTGGTCTCCAGGTCATCACCCAGATGCCAGGTGTTCCTGAACACTCTGTGACTCCCACTTAGGGAAGGTAAGAAGGGAACCAGTATGGTGAGCATACTCTAAGGGCCCAGACACTCTGCTTTGCATGTGTGTTCACCATCTTACATCATCATTATAACCGTATGGTCTGTAAATATTATCACCTTTCTTACAAACAAACTTTGTCTCAGGGGTATCACTTTCCTCTTTCCTGTCATCATGTCACATAGGATGTGAAAGACCTAGTGCTCTGCTGTGATTCTTCCCAGATTAGACCAGAACCTTTCAAAGAAATCCCTTGAGGAAACAGGAAAATAGAGAAAAGAACTATTTGGGCTTCCTCTCCCCACCCCCCTCCAACTCAGATCAGATCTGTCACAGCTGATGATTCAATTTGTTTTTGAGTAATTGTGGATACTCTTTCACTTCAGATCTATTGTGAAGAATGGGACCAGTTGAGATGGAGGGGGAAGAGGGGCAGGGAACTGGGGAGTCCTATTTGAGCTTCTAAGTGCTGGTCGATTCTTCTGACCTGTAACACTATTCTGGGGACCACTATTCAAGTTCCTCTCCTGGGAAATTTAAAGACAAAGCTACTTGTCTGAGCTGAACAACTCTTGGAAGAGAAAGGATGGCTGTAATTTTGTCAGAAGGCCAAATGAATGACCAAGAGGAGAAAGAGAAAAACAGCAGGGCTGGCATACTCGGAGATGACTGGTTAGTCTTAGTCTAATGTAGGCTTGGCTCTATTAGCTGTGAGGTGGAAAGACATATTAAGACACCAGGCAGCAGAGTGGCCCTGTGAAAGTCATTCTTTATGAGTAAAGTAAAACAGAAGGTTGGTTTTGAATTATTTCTATCATTCCTTTACTCCATAGCCCCCACTACATACATATGAACATATCCATGCATGCTCAGTCACTTTAGTGGTGTCTGACTCTTTGCAACCCTATGGAGGACAGCAGCTCAACAGGCTCTTCTGTCTATGGAATTCTCCAGGCAAGAAAACTGGAATGGGTTGCTGTGCCTCCCTCCAGGGGATCTTCCTGACCCAGGGATCAAACCACGTCTCTGTCATCTCCTGCATTGGCAGGCAGATTATTTACCACTGAGCCAGCAGGGAAGCCCCATGATTCCATATCAACTCTGCTCTATGTAGTAAAAGACATATCTGCAGAACTAGAAAAAGGGCCTGGTTTTTTAGCTTTCAAGAGGTAATAGGGAGGTTGTCAAGTGCTGTATAATAAATTCAATTTCCCTGCCCTCTAATTCCATGGTTGGCACAGGTGACCTTAATTCCCTACTATCTCCTGGTCTCCCAGTGATGCTCAGTAAGGCTGGGATGGCAGCAGCTGACCCCAGGCTGTCCCTACTGCCTGAAATACAACATACTTCTCTTCTCACTTGCACCAACATCAAGAGGAAGACTGACCCACAAGGTAATCTATGACAGAGAGGAAGAAGATGATAACAAATTTAGCTAGTGCAAACCGAGTTATTTAGTAAAGGCAGGAGAAACTGCACAGCAGACCTTGAGAAGGAAAAAGAAGAGGAAAAAAAGGCAGAATTATAAATGAGTTTCACCACAAGAGTTAGGATAACCAAGAAATCTGAGTAAATCAAACCTTGGAGGGGTAATGGCAAGTTAAGTCTTTCACTGGGCAAACTCTGTCCTGGCCATCACACATTCACCTATGCTGATCGGATTTAATGAGAAAAATTAACATAAAAATGCATAAGAGTCATGAGGAGGCAAAGTGGCATACATTCCATCTAGGAGAGTATTCTGGGGAAGTGCTTCTTGGAGAAGTTTGAAGCAAGATTACATCAAGGGGTTACCTTGCTCTCCAGAAGAGAGGCAGAGCTTCAGTTTCAGAGACCTGTTATTTCTACTATTTCTGGTAGAACTCATGGTAATAATCAGTCCTTTCTACATCTTAGTTAGCTTCACGCATACTGCAACAACCTCAGGGCCAGAAATCAGCTGTGTTGTTTAGTCAATAAGTCGTGTCCAGCTCTTATTGTGACCCCAGGGACTATGGCCCACCAGGCTCCTCTGTTCATGGGATTTCCCAGGCAAGAATACTGGAATGGGTTGCCATTTCCTTCTCCAGGGGATCTTCCCAGCCTGGGATCAAACCCACATCTCCTGCATTGGCAGACAGAATTCTTTACCACTGAGCCACCAAGGAAGCCCAGAAATCAGCTCTAGGAGAATGTGTCCTGCCATGGCCTCTTGTCTTTGTCCTAGGGACTGGGCCCTCCTAGAGTAGGGTTGTAAACAAATAGTCAGTGACTAGAATTGGCCAATGATCATGTGGCCCAGGGACAGCCTCTAGGTCTATGGGTTGTTTGAAGACCCTCACAAAGAAAGAGACTGGTTGGAGCTAGGAGGGTTAGTGACTTCTCTCAAGGAAAACAACAGTCTGAGCCTTTGTTTTGATTGGTCCAGGACCATGAAAAAGAGCCTTTTCAGCATCTGAAGTTTTAGACATGGAATTATGATGAGGCCTGTTGTAAATAACAAGGTAAGAACAGACAACTGATATGACTGCACCAGCTGTGGCCAAGGCTGGCTTACAATAGATATCACCCAGTTAGTATGAAACACCATGTGAGTGGTTCTGAACGTAGATTTTACTTTTACATTCTCTCTCTTAACCGTCACAATAACTCCATGAAGTAGACACTGTTTATTTTATGGATTAGGAATTTCAGATCAGAGAGGTTGAATAAATTGCCCAAAGTCACACAGCTATCAAATATTAGAGTTAAGATTCAAACTCAGGACTCCAAAGTTAATGCTACTCTCTCTGTTGTATTTTCTGTTAACAAAAACAGCTACACCCTCACTCTTGCAATGCAAGACCCCAAGAGTCCATAATCAGTATCAATTCCACCTTATAAGTGGAAGGAAGCTGGTTGAGAGTAAGATGGGAGGGGGGATAGTGCAGGGAGTGGCAGGAAGGAAGAAATAGATACTGCAGGGGACAAGTACTGGCCTCACTGAGCTCTGGTGTGGCCCCGGGACGACTAGCTGACACTGAGAAATGACTGCCTAGGTTAACTGAGCCTACAAGTTGGGGGGCAATGTAGTAACTGGAAGCTACTGAAATCCTATCGAAGATTCTGGAGAAAATTGCTAATTCCCACAAGAAGAAACGCATTGAGGAGGCTTGACCTAGAAAAGAAGAGGCATTTCATCAGGAGAGTTGATTGTCTTTCCATAAGAGACCAAGTGAAATTCAGAGACATTCCTAGAGGAAAAAGGAGAACAGAGAATAGGATTGTTATGTTTCCTGAGTGAGTCTGTCATGATTGATGACTCCCAGTTTGTTCCTGAGCTGAGTGTTGACACTCTTGCTAACATAGAAAGTCTCATCTCCACACCAGTGACAGTCAGGAACACAGGGGCCTACAGGGGTAAGGAAATGTCAGTGATGGAGCAAATGTCAGTCTTCTAGCAATTCACACTACAACTTGGTTAAGGCTCCATGGCCTCTCAAGAATTCTAGAAGCAGCTGGAAAAACTGCAAGCTAAAGCAGGAGACCTGCTCCATGTAGTATGATTGTGTAGAACCTCAGCATCTCTTTAAGATCTCCCGTGGAGTGAGGAGGAGGACTGAGTTATAACGCTCTTATCCATCTCTTAACATTTCATGTGATTGAGTTCCTTACAGAGCTCACCACTGGCAAAAATCACAGTTCAGTAGATCATCTCTACAACATCCCAGGAGGTAGGGTAGGAATTATTTTCTTTGTACAGATGAGAAAACAGACTTAGAAAATTTTCCACTTCATACTCTTTGTGCTCTCTATGCCACTTACTACCAGTGGTGGGAGGGAGAAATCTGGTACCTTGGAGTGGGGCTGACCTGAAATGGGTAGCATCTAAACTGTGGCATGAAAAAAAAAAAACAACACAAAAAAGATCAACTAAGGCCCCAAAGATGCACTCTTTGGGGAGCAACTCACTTTTGTTCTTTCTGCTAGAGCCACAGAAGGACCACACACTACCCTGCCCTTCACCCTCTTTTCCCATCTTGATTCCATTTTCTCCTAGAGGTACTGTTATGGGTTGAACTGTGTTTCCCAAAAAGTTACACTTACGTTCTAACCCCAATACCTCTGCATGTGACCTTGTTGGGAAATGTGCATGTGTTGTGCATGTGCTCAATCACTTCAGTTGTATCTGACTCTTTTGTGACCCTATGGACTGTAGCCCACCAGGCTCCTCTGTCCTCAGGGATTCTTCAGACAAGAATACTGGAATGGGTTGCCATTTCCTACTCCAGGCATCTTCTCGACTGAGGGGTCAAACGTGAGTCTCTTGCATTGCAAGCAGATCCTTTACTGCTGAGCCACCAGGGAAGCCCATTGGGAAATAGGGTCTTTAACAAGGAAGTTCAGCTAAAATGAGGTCATTAGAGGGGGCCTTAATCCGATATGACGGATGTCCCTATAAAAAGGGGAAATTGGACACAGAGACATGCCCAGAGGGAAGACAATGTGAAGACACAAAGGGAGACCACCACCCAAGACTGGGGGACTGAAGTGATGCACCTAAAAACCAAGAAACACCCAATGCTACCAGAAGAAAGGCATGGAATCGTTCATGCCACAGAGCCATCAGAAGGAGCATGGCCCTGATGACACCTTGACTCTAGATCTCCAGAACTAAGAGACAATGAGCTCTGTTGTTTAACAGCCCCGTTTGCCACTTGTTGTTATATAAGCCCAGGTGCCTTCTCCTGCCATAGTCCACCTCCTCTCAGCCTCCCCAGCACCACAACTTTGGATAACTGGGGTCAGATGTCAGACTTCTTATGTTCTATGAGACTCAGCAGAGTTTTCCATCCTTTGTATTTTACTGCTCTTGGAGCTTTTTCAGCTCTTCATTTAGATTTCTCATATTTCCTCCTGAACTCTTAGGTCTGTTGACTTGCATTTCAAAGTATATTTGCTGCCAACATACTTTGAGCCAGACCTGGCTATATCTGGTTGATCCATCCCTCTTAGCAGACTTAGCACAGAGTATTAAGACTCTATATTGCATTTTATTGACCCTTTCACAGAGACAGTGGTTTGAAAACTTGAGCATAGTTCAGAATCACCTGGGGGACTGATTCATTAAAGCATGGACTGTTGGTCCCAACCCCACAGGTCCTGATTCAGCAGGTCTGGAACAAGGTCCCAGAATTTTCCCTTTTAACAAGTTCCTAGGTGTTGTTGTTCTGAAGACCATGCTTTGAGAATCACAACTCTGAGATAATCATGCTTGTGGGAGCTGGAGGGGTTAGTCATGCCCTAGGGAAGCTGGAGCAGAGAAGGCAATGGCAACCCACGTCAGGACTCTTGCCTGGAAAATCCCATGGACGGAGGAGCCTGGTAGGCTGCAGTCCATGGGGTCGTGAAGAGTTGGACACGACTGAGCGACTTCACTTTCACGCATTGGAGAAGGACCTGGCAACCCACTCCAGTGTTCTTGCCTGGAGAATCTCAGGGACGGCGAAGCCTGGTGGGCTGCCGTCTATGGGGTTGCACAGAGTTGGACACGACTGAAGCGACTTAGCAGCAGCAGCAGCAGAGAAGCTGGAGGAAAAGCAATTCAAGCTGCAGAGCCTCAAACTGGTGACGAAATCTAGTGCACATTTCAAATTAATCCATGTTTGTTGTCTACATTAAAAGTACCAGGACAGATTCTTTGAAACAAGCAGATTTACATCTGGACCCTCACAAAGGGAAATATTTTGCATCTTCCAAGTTAAGCTCAGATGACTAATGGAGCAGTAATTCTCCAGAATTACTGTGGAGTAATTCTTTCACCCTCTCACACCCTTTCGTTCCAGAGTCCTAAGAGATTATTTTGTAATTCCCAATACCTGTTTCTTTTCCATCCATCACAATCATTTGAAGAGTTAAAAAGAGCCACTTAATGCAAACATGCTGAGAAAGCAGTAAGTCAGTAAGAAGCAGTGAGCATGGAGGTCAAGAGCGCAAGCCTTGGAGTCAGACCTTCTGAGCTGTGATTTCTACTCTGCAATGTGCAAACAACATGAGCCTGGTCACGTCACTCCGCCTCTCCATCTCTCAAATGAGAATAACAGGACCACTTCCTCTCAGGGAGCTTATAAGAGTTATAATAAACTCATTCAATCACTGGCATTAGTCAACTTTCAATAAAGTTTGGGTATTGCTAGTTTCATCTCAATATTTCCCATGAACATCTTATCATGAATTCCTTTAGCAGATAAATCACCTGCCAATGAGTAGAGCAGAGTTACAAAAATACAGAGAATTATGTTAGGAGCTAGTGCGGTTGGACTACTATTGTAGGAGAGCAGAGCATATAAGGAGCACAGAGGAGGAGGACACCAGAGGAAGGTAAACGTGTGGGTGACGCAGGAGACACAGGAAAGGTTAGACTCTGATGTCACAATGTTGCACAATGTGCTTATGACTGGAAGCGATGGATCCTCTTATTTATGAATTAGACTAAACAACCCTGGTACTCATTTGTTTATGATTTTCCTTTCTGGAATTGAAGATCAATCCGCATTAACTAAATCCAAAAGTTTCCAGATTTCTTTCCCTCCAAATAACATTTAGATGAGTTAAGTGTAAATGAATATGAAACAGATGGATTAAATTGCCACTTAAGTACACAGGGGGATTAAGAAGCAAATAGAAAAGGCAATTAGCAAAATACATTCTGAGTTCACTGAACCTGAAATACTTGAAAAGGTATTTGCCAGGTGGAACACACCCAAAATGCAGCTGCAGCTCCCCAGACCCTAGGCCCTCTGTCACTGGTCTCTGAGAGTCCCCACCTGCCACTCATCTCCCTCTGCCTTCACTAAGAGCCATAGCGACAAGCAGTAAACTTTCATTTTCATCATGAGGACATATTCCAATTATTAGTATTCTTTTAATAATGAAACTGCTCTAAAATTTTTCTGCTTTTGAAAAACTTTTCTGCTTTCAAAACTTCCTTATATTTTTTGCTCCTGAAAAGCACAGAAACAGGAGATCAAGGTGAATAGCCATATGGGTTTGAAATCCACTATTACTATATTTATTCATGTAATTGGTGGGTATATCCAGGCAGCTGCAATGTGGAATGAATGAATATGCAAGTACCATGTCCTAACTTAGACAATCAGACACCAAGATGAATGACATCCCCCAAGGACTATACTTTAGACAGGGAACAACACACACACACAAATCTGGGTGAGAAGAATGAGATAGTAGGGGATCACACACAGCTGGACCCAACTGAGCACACACTCATACAGCCAAAAATGTGGGGTTCCAGGAATTTATCAAGGGGAGTCTAGACAGCAGCAAAATAAAGTAGAAATTATGAAAGAGCCCTGAATTTTCATCTTGGCTTTACCGCTCACTAGCTATTTCCTTCCAGCAAGATATTCTGGGCCTCAGTCTACCCCCGCCCCACATGGGTGGTTGGAATAGATTAATTTCCCAGCATTAGCACCCATTTCATATTTTGTAAATGAAATCTTAACATAGAATCTCAGTATGTTTAACAGGTCAAAACAGACCTTTTCCAGCTGACATTGGGCTCCACTTACCATGTCATCTAAATCAGACAAAACAAGTAGAAACCTCTGGAACAGATGCTTAAAGGTGATGTCAAGTCTAAAAATCTACAGGCCTGCAAAATCACTCCCAGTTGAGGTGGACAAAGACCATGTCTTCAAAGGAGAAGCAGAAAACTGGATAAATACGAAGGACCTCAGAGAAGGAGCACTTCTTTATGGTGCAGGACCCAACAGTGATGAGCTTGTCCACTTTCATGGAACAGAATGAGTGGGAGGAGCACTGGCTTTGAAGTCAGATGGCTGAGTTTAAGTCATCATTGTGCTATGAACAGAGCTGGATGACTACAGACAAATCACTTAATTTCTCTGAACCTGATTTCCACATCTTGAATGTGGTTTAATAATGTCCACCCTCACAGGGTTACTATAAGTTTCAAGTGAATAATATAAGTATAGATACACACACACACACACACATATATATACACACACACAGACACACACCTACACACACTTCTTTATTGTGGTGAAATAAAATTTACCAACTTAACTGTTTTAAGTGTAAAGTTTAGTAGTATTAAGCATATCCATATTGTAGAACAGACCTCCAGAACTTTATCTTGCAAAACTGAAAGTATGTTCATTAAACAACTCCCATCCGCAATCCCTGGGAACTAACATTCTGTTTTGTGTTTCTATGGATTTGACCAGAGATTTCACATAAGTGGGAACCATATAGAATATAACTTTTAGTAATAGATTTATTTCAGTCAGCCTAATGTTCTCAAGGTCATCTATATTGCAGGGTGCAATATAACTTCCTTTCCTTTTAGGGGTGAATAATATTCTGTTGTAGATATAAAGCACATTTGGCTATCCAACCATCTGCTGATGGACATTTGGCTCATTTCTATCTCTTGGCTACTGTGAATAGTGCTAAGTTAACAGTATACAGTTAGGCCTTGAATGGCACAGGTTTGAACTATGATGGTCCACTTTTATACACATTTTTTCAATAGTAAATACTACAGTACTATTCAATATGTAGTCGATTGAATATGTGGATATGGAACCACAGATACACATGGCTGACTATAAGTTACATATGCATTTTCAACTCTGCAGAGTCATGGTCTCCAACCCCTGCATGTTCAAGAGTCAACTGTGTTTCAACAAACCTGATTCTCTGTAAATATTGGCTTTTTTCTTTTACATTTTTGTTTTTAAGCAAAAATTAGTATGCCTTGTCATTCATATTTCATGAATTTTGCTATTCTAACCACACACATTTCCTATTCTTTTTGTAACCAGTAACACTCATTTATTAGCAATAGGTCAGGGTAAAGATATAATGAGTGACTCATAATAAAATAAATGACCTAATTTACCCAGCTGAATTTTGAACCCATAACACTGATATAACTGTACAATGATTTGATTGAGTTTAATAGTCATTGTCTTCTATTTCAAAATTGCCTTCTCCTGAATTAAGGCAGGAGTAAGAATCAGAAAGATCATCTCCAATTTTCATTAAAATACTCTTGGATTCCTTACTTTGTCCACCTGTTTTTCCCCCGCCACCCCGCCATTTTTCCACCAGAGAAAGTCCAAACAAGCTTGTATGCATCTTGGAACCAGACAGATTCCGTCCCTGAATTTTCTGCATTTCTATTTTGTGAGTTGAAGGAAACATTCCAAAAATGAACCTAAAATCACCTTCATGTCCTTGATGTGATTTAAAGCATTCCGGAGTATCTGAAGAACTATGGATGGAAGTTCATGACGTTGCACAGGAGGCAGTGACCAGAACCATCCCAGAGAAAAAGAAATGCAAGAAGACAAAGTGGTTGTCTGAGGAGGCCTTACAAACAGCTGAGAAAAGAAGTAAAGCAAAAGGCGAAGGAGAAAGAGGAAGACATACTCTACTGAACGCAGAGTTCAGAACAGCAAGGAGAGATGAGAAGGACTTCTTAAATGAACAGTGCAAAGAAATAGTGGAAAACAATGGAATAGAAAAGACTGGACATCTCTTCAAGAAATTGGAGAAATCAAGGGAACATTTCATGCAAAGATGAGTACAATAAAGGATGGAAATGGTAAGGATGAAGCAAAAGAGATTAATGAGAGATGGAAAGAAGAACTATACAAAAAAAGGTCTTACTGATCTGGATAACCATGATGGTGTGGTCACTCACCTACAGCCAGACATCTGGAGTGTGAAGTCAAGTGGGCCTTAGGAAACATTACTACGAAAAGCTAGTGAAGGTGGTGGGATTCCAGCCAAGCTATGTAAAATTCTAAAAGATGATGTTAAATAGTTGTATGCAATATCCCAGCAAAATTGGAAAACTCAGCAGTGGCCACAGGACTAGAAAAGTTCAGTTTTCATTTCAATCCCCAAAAAGGGCAATGCCAAGGAATGTTTGAACTACTGTACAATTGCACTCATTTTACATACTCGCAAAGTCATGCTCAAAATCCTTCAAGCTAAGCTTCCGCAGTACACAAATCAAGAACTTTCAGCTGTAAAGCTAGATTTAGAAAAGGGAAAGGAACCAAAGATCAAATTGCCAATAATCACGATCATGGAGAAATCAAGAGAATTTCAAAAAAAAACATCCACTTCTGCTTCATTGACTAGGCTAAAGCCTCTGACTGTGTGTATCACAACAAACTGGAAAATTCTGAAAGAAATGGGCATAGCAGACCACCTTACCTGCCTCCTGAAAACCCGATACGCAAGTCCAGAAGCAACATTTAGAACCAGACACAGGATGACTGTTCAAAATTGGGAAAGTAGTATGAGAAGGTTGTATATTGTCACCCTGCTTATTTAACTTATATGAAGAGTACATCATGTGAAATGCCAGGCTGGCTGAATCACAATCTGGAATCAAGATTGCCAGGATAACCTCAGATATGCAGATGATGCAACCCTAATGACAGAAAGCAAAGAGGAACTAAAGATTCTCTTGATGAGGGTGAAAGAGGAGAGTGGAAAAGCTGGCTTAAAACTCAATAATCAAAAAACTAAGATCACAGCATCTGGTCCCATCACTTCCTGGCAAATACAAAGGGAAAAAGTGAAAGCAGTGACAGATTTCATTTTCTTGGGCTCCAAAATCTCTGAGTAGGGTGACTGAAGCTATGAAACTAAAAGATACTTGCTCCTTGGAATGAAAGCTATGACCAACCTAGATAGCATATTAATAAGTTTTTCCAGTATTCATGTACAGATGTGAGAGTTGGACCATAAAGAAGGCTGAGTGCCAAAGAATTCATGCTTTTGAACTGTGGTGCTGAATATTACTTTTGAGAGTCCCTTGGACTGCAAGGAGATCAAACCAGTAAATCCTAAAGGAAATCAATCCTGAATATTCAGTGGAAGGACTGATGCTGAATTTGAAGCTCCAATACTTTGGCTACCTGATGTGAAGAGTGGACTCACTGGAAAAAGACTTGATGCTGGTGGCAGAGGGTGAGATGGGCAGATAGCATCACCAACTCAATGGACATGAATTTGAGCAAACTCCAGGAGACAGTGGAGGACAGAGGAGCCTGGCATGCTGCAGTCCATGGGGTTGAAAAGAGTCAGACATGACTTTGTGACTGAACAGCAACAGAAGTATTCCAGATGAAATTCTGCCTCCAAAGTAAAAAGTGGTCATCCACTGATGATAATATACTGTCAACAGCAACTGAGACATAATTATTTTAGTGATCACCTGTAAGATTATCTGCCTAGCACTCCTTTTTTGCTCTTTTTATCATAATGCCCTCCTAACCTTGATATGATGAGTTAAAATTTTTCATCACACTTGGAACTTTTCAGCCAATTGCTTCAGATAGTTTGCTGCCCCTCTTCTCCTAAGATTCCAATTTTAAGTGTTTGACCACTAGGAATTATTCCATAATTATTCCAATAATTCCATTATTCCATAGGTCATGGACACTGTGTTCACATTTACAACAGGACATTAAAATCCTTCTTTGATGATTTTATCACCTCTATATCTGTTTGTTCTCACTGATTTCCCTCTTGATTATGGGTCACATTTTCCTGTGTCTTCACCTAATGATTTATGACTGGATGCTGGACACAGTGAATGTTACATGGTTAGTGCCTAGATTCTGTTTTCTTTTTTTAAAGAGTGCTAGTCTTAGTTTACCTGTGGATCATCAAATCCTTTTGAGGCTTCCTATAAAACTTAGTAAGAATGGGTTTTTAAGTAGGCTCTGGGAATTATTCAGCTTCTAGCTCCCTGGTAATTCATTATTTTCCCAGATGCTCTTTCTTTGCCTGGCCTGTAGGGATTCACTGCAATGTGGACAGGTTAGTAACTATCCAAGGAATTGAAGAAATCCCTATGCAGATGTCTATGCACTTTCTCTGGATATTTTCTTTCCCCTTAGTATTCTGTGCCATAAATTATAGCTACCTTAATCCCTCAAACTGTAATCTCGGAGGCTACAAAGCTCAGCAATTCTACCTGAGTTTTTTCTCCCTGTGCAGAGTCCAGAAATTGCCTACAGGTAGGAAGCTGGGTTAATCATATTGCTCACCTTCATTTTCTCTTCTCCAGATTCACAGTCCTCTGCTGTCTATTGTTAAATTTGGGGGAACAGTTGTTTTCAGAATTTTTTATAGTGAGAAGTCTAATCAGGTACCAGTTATTTTGTCATGGCAAGAAGATAAAAAGTTGATTTTAAAAAGAGATGCAATTTTTGAGATCCTGTTATAAACCATTGGTTTCACACACATAATCTCTAGTCTTCACAATCATTTCTGAAAGGTTGGTAGTTTGTTTTCATTTTATAGACAAAAGATTAGAGGTTCTAAGAGGTAATGTCATTTGCTTGAGATTGTATAGCCAATAAATGAGCTCTGATTCCAAAGACAATTTGAAGCAATTGGTATACCATTCCATTTTTATTTCTACAGCTACACTAGTTTTATTATTCTATTTTTCCTCCTTCTAGAATCCTTATCCACCAATATTTTAAAATGATGCCTTCTTAAATGGAGAAAAACCACAATCCTGCAGTTATGTCAAAGGACAAATTTGTCAAGAACAAATTTCCTACAGTTTAAATTTTATTCGATAGTGTTTTAAAACATTACTTTTATTTTAAAACCAATATATATGTTTACATGTAACATATATTTATATGCATGTAATGAATATTATGGAATAGAATGAATAGTCAACTTGAGTATTTAAGATAATGTTAAAGACATTAGAGGAATGTTGTTTTCTCCAGGAGGTTGCTTTGGATTACAAACCCAGAATCCCAGAAGTATAGCTTCACTTTTTCCTATTAGGGGCATGCATGAAAATTTTTTGACACACACCAGCCTGAGGATACATGTAGCACATAAAGACTGAAGGGAGGAGAAGAATGCAGGCAAGAAAGTTTCAAAACAAAAGGCTATCCCTCTTCTATCACAGGATGGGGTAGAGTGTTGCCTCTCACAATGCTTTCTGCTCTCTAGTTTTATTTTATACCACAAAATACCCTGACTGCCTTTATGAAGGAACATTTTATCTCCTTTCTTCTCTTCACTGCAGTGGCTTTCAAATTTACAGTCTCTGAGACTCACTCAGGCAACTTTTTGAACATCTAGACTCCCAGTCCCTATTTCTTTTTTTTCTTTGAGTCTTATTTTTTACTTTTTATTATTATTTTTTTTTCATTTATCTTTATTAGTTGGAGGCTAATTACTTTACAATATTTTTTTCATTTATTTTTATTAGTTGGAGGCTAATTACAATATTGTAGTGGTTTTTGTCACACATTGACATGAATCAGCCATGGATTTATATGTGTTCCCCATCCCGATCCCCCCTCCCGCCTCCCTCCCCATCCCATCCCTCTGGGTCTTCCCTGAGACAGTCCCTACTTCTTCAAGATCTGATTCTGTGTTCTCAAGAAGAGCTCAGAAATCTGCATGCCCATCAAGCTACAGGTAATTCTGATGGTCCTTGGACTACGCAGAGAACAATAGCTCTGGGATACATCACAGGTGCTGTCCCGAACTCTTCCCCAAACCTGGAGGATATAAAGCCTGTCCATACTTCTTATCGGGTCTCCCCGGTGACTCCCATGGTAAAGAATCTGCCTGCAGTGCAGAACAGAATGCCATCCCTGGGTGGGGAAGATCCCCTGTAGAAAGAAATGGCAACCCACCCCAGTATTGTTGCCTAAACAATCCCATGGACAGAGGAGCCTGGTGGACTACAGTCTTTTCTTATTGGTGAGCAATTAACTATAGGAAAATAATACCAACTGTTGAATAGAAATCTATTTGTTATATTTTCAAAACTCATGATTTTAGTTGACCAGGCAAAAATCAATTCATAAATACTACAAAAATTCACCAAATGGCTCATGAACTGGGATCTTAGACTATAAAATAAGAACAACACATTCCCTAAATTCAAGCAGCTCATGTGCTAGTCTAAAAGACAACAATGTAAATCTGATAAGTACTATTCTCAAGGTAGGAAGTGGGGGAATGGTATATAAAACAACAAAAGGCTGGAGAACACTGTAAAAACTACATTTAGTCCGTGACTTTTGAAGGATAAGAATGCATTTTCAACCACACAAGGGGCAAAGAATGCATACAAAATATCTAATCCGACCCTTTGGTCATGTCCATGGAAGAGCCAGAAGTTCAGCGTGGCAGAGAACGGGGTGATGAGATAACGGGAGAAAAGCACGCCACTTCAAACTATAACAGGTGGGTCTGTCCAAGAGCTAAAGGTGAAGGCATTTGTGGCAAGAAGTGAAAGGTACCAAGGATAAAGTACAAGGGGACTCTTTAAATCCAGTCAAGATGCAGCCCAGGGCATCCTCTATGCCTCTGCGGAGCCAGAGAGTTGTTTAAATGCTCAGAAAATTGTGCCCAGATGTTTTGACATGAGGACCTCATTTCCCAGGAAGTCAATTAGACACATTTGTTGCTTATCCACGGAGTTCTGGTCTCTGCCAGATTATTCTGCACTCCAGGGGAATGTGTTGTTCAACCCTGTCGTGTCTCCCCGGTGTAATTGTCATGTATATGTCTGCAACTAATTGATGCTTGCTTGCTTTTTAATAATTAGTCAGGTGGTGGGAATAAAAACCGAACCAAAAAAAAAAAAAACCTGGGCTGAGTTTCATTTAATGACTGTTTGGGTAATGAAAATTAACAGAAGAATCCAAGCACAGCCTGCTTTGACCTCGTGTACCGAAATGGAGGAGGGCTGGCGGGGGTGGGGTCCACCTGACTTTCCCTTGGCCATGTCTCCTCCTGCCTGCCGAGCGTGAGGGGAGGGGTGAGGAAGGGAGGCCGGCTGTGAGCTGAGCCCATTCCAGTTCCCTGGAGAAAGACAGAGAGTAGTCAGTCATCAGGGGAGCAGACAGATCTGTCTTAAAAGGGTCCCTTCTCATCTGCTTCACCCTTTTCGCCCTCCTGGTACTTCCCTCAAAATATTTTCATGTGGCCCCATTTTGCCAAGCTTCCCACTGAAGCCCACAGTCCAAGGCCCATCCAACCAGGAGCATCTCTGGGTACCACTTTGATCTACCATGTCCAACAGGAGATGCTAATATCCTCTAGCAAAATGTACGACAGACAGTTCTAACAATGGCCAGGAAACCTCTGGAATAAAAGCTTAGATCACTTCATTAAACAAAGAAACCAAAACAGCTGAAGTGTGGACAAGAGGAAAAGAGAGTAAAGACTGAGTACTATCAGAGGAAATTCATTAATACCAGTTACACCCTTGTGGGCTTCCCAGGGGGCACCAGTGGTAAAGAACCCACCTGCCAATGCAGGAGACATGAAATTTGAGTTCAATCCCTGGGTCAGGAAGGTCCCCTGGAGGAGGGCATGGCAACCCACTCCAGTATTCTTGCCTGGAGAATCCCCAAGGACAGAGGAGCCTGGCGGGCTACAGTGCATAGGGTCACAAAGAGTCGGACACAACTGAAACAATTTAGCACACATAGCACACACACCCTTGCAAGGAGTTTGGAAATAATTATTCTAGCTTCTCTATGTATTCTTCTTACTGTTTTCTATATACCACTCAAGCCTAGAGCTCTCAACTTAACACCAGTCTCTCTTATTCTGCTGACCTTGAGGTCTGCACTTAGAAGTCTTACGTGTGTGTTGGTCACTCAGTCGTGTCCGACTCTTTGCAAACCCATGGACCGTAGCCCGCCAGGCTCCTCTCTCCATGGAATTCTCCAGGCAAGAATACTGGAGTGGGTTGCCATTTCTTTCTCCAGAGGATCTTCCCAACCCAAGTATTGAACCCAGATCTCCTGCACTGCAGGCAGATGCCTTACCATCTGAGCTATTAGGGAAGCCCAAAAGTCTTATAGGCATCTCTTCAACTTCACATGTCTAAAAACAGATTCTTTTTCTGCCCCAATTCCTCTATCTCAATAAATGGCAACTTAGAATTTTCCATTTGCTCTGCTCCGAAACCATGACATCATTCTTTATTTCTCTCCTTCTCTCACAGTTCACATTTAATCCATTAGCAAATACAGTTGGCATCCTTCCTCCTATTGGAGTCCAGAGTTTGATGATTTCTCATCACCTCCATCACTGTCTCCTTGGTTCAAGCTACCATCATCTCTCCAAGAACCAGTCATTCTGTCGACAAGCCCTCTAAGAGTCTCCTGCATTCAGGCTAAGAGATAACATTTATTGAGCTTTCATTAAGTGGCAGCACTGTTCTAAGTATTTCAAAAGTGTGAACTCACTTGACCCTCATAACAACTTCATGAAGTCACACTGGGTTTATCTCCAAGTCTCCAGATGAGGAACCTGAGGCACGAGGTGGTAATTGTCCTAAGTTCTCAGACCTGCCGTGGTTACTCTCTGTCTTAAGACCTGATTGGCTGCCTCCTCCTCTGATGCTGGGCACCAGTGTCCTTCCAGTAAGTTGTTACTAGTAAAGATAACTTTATGTTGCTTGTATCCAAATAACTGTTGTATGCTGGTTTCACCCATCAGAATGTCTTTCCCCATGTTTTATTTTTTACCTTGAGAATGGAATTTTGATAAGTGTTCAGAACCAATAGCGGTCTGTGCCTGAGACCTCAGAGGAAAAAAAATTTCATTTTTTTCCTAGAAGACTCCTAAGTATACAATCTCTTAAGCCTAGGGGAAATAACGTTAATCACAAAATTCCTGGTGCCATCATAGATTCATGAGATGGAGCTTTTTTTTGGGGGGGGGGCGGGGTGTCGGGAGGAGGATCTACCCGTAGATGATTCCCTGAAGTCACATCTCGTCACTGACCCCTATCTGTGGCAAAAAAAAACCTCTCATGTTTAGCCTGAAGCCTCAAGGAAATATTCAGCCCCTCTACTGCTCTGATACTCAATTTTTTCTGAAAACTTATCTGCTGGTAAAGTTCCATGATATTTTTAGAAAGGATTTAGAATGTAAGGTTAAGATATTTGGGAAACTAATGAAAATATAAAGAAAAATAATCCTATCATCCCTCACTATTTTTTCCCTATTTTTCTTTTTCCAGTCTCCTTCCCTCCCTGCACCCTAAACCTTGTCATTTCCAAGAAGCTAAAAGAAGTTCTATATATTATACTCAGGAGACTTTTCTGGTTGCTATTCTTTAAAATGCTCCAAAGATAATGGGGAGATGTACATTAAGTAGAGATGTTGATTTGTTAAATGTGGCAAATAATTTCCTCCCATAAGAAAAATATTAAAATTGCATTTAGAGCCAATTTCTCTAGAGCTGTTTTCACATAGTTTAACAAAAGGACAAATCTGCCAACTGCCAATGAAACCAACAGTAAAGATGAAACCCTTGGGAAATGATTTAATCTAAACCACATTCAAAATGGATAGACTTATCAAATACACGTTTCAAAAACAGTTTTCCAACCACATACGAAGGAATGGAAGGTGCTTTATGTTAGGAATCACTGGACAAATGCAAGGTTCTTCCAGATCTGATTATGTCCAAGGTCAGAATAGCCAGTACTAGCAGAGGATGTACAAGGAATCAGTCTTGGTTACTAATAGAAAACAGACATCATGCTCCTAACAACTATGTCCATCTCAGCTTATCTTGCACTCTATAAACTGGCAAAATGAGAATTCAGAAATCAAATACAGAGAAGGAGAAACAACAAGAGGCATACACAGTCCTTATGAAATACATTAATTGGGTGGAGGGTGTCCATTATTCATACTGATGAATACATGCTACATTCATCTTTTCATTCAACATTCTGTTACATGTGCTGGGGAAACCGCAATAAATGAGAGTCTCCACTTTGATGCTAGTGTGGGATACAGGCACTACAGATGTTTTTAAAGGTGTGAAAAGTGCTATGAAAAGTGCAGCAGAGGCAGTTTCAGAAGCACATAATGGGTAAAATTATCTGGAGTTCAGATTAGGCTGGTGTGAAGAAGGGACAATTAGTACTGAACATGAAGAATGAACAAGAATTAAAGTAGAAGAGCACTGTAGGAAAGAACATGTTTACGCTTCTGGAGAGAGAGAAAATAAAAGATGCCCTGTAGGCAGTCAAGAGACCACATGGAAGCAGGTTGCTTGGGGTTGGAGAGGTGAGCAGAGCCAAAAGGTTGCGTAAACAAGGTTTGGATTTAATTTTAGGAGCAAGCATATGCTTTTGAAGGCATTTAAGCTATAACAACAGGAGGAGTAATATAATTAGACTTATAGTTTTCAAAGAATATTCTGTACATAGACTAGAGGCTGGATTTGAGAAAGACAAGAATAACTTCATTCACTAAATATATATTGTACAAACTACTGATGACAATATTTGCCTAGGCACTACAGATATGGCAGTAAATGAAAAACAAAAAAAAGATAAATAGTAGTAACATCAAAAAGGAGATTAACACGATAGTCCAATTGGGAAGTAGGGGTGCATGGACTAGGATGCTGACCATAAGAAGATCTGAGAGGTTTTTGAGACCTTTCACTTGGTTTAGCGATAATGCAGTACTAGAAGTGAACAGTGAGAAAGAGGACTAATGGAGCTCCAAGTCTTTGTCTTGAGTTACTGATAAATATACAATATAAAAAATAAACTTGAGGGGCAAGCAAGTTCATGAAGTGTATCAATAAATTCAGTCTTGAACATCTTTCCAAAAGATTTTAAGGTATATTGAAACATCCAAGTGGAGAAATCAAATAAGCTTTTTACAAATAGGTGGGGCTTGGCTAGGATCAGAGATGGATCTAGGTAGTCAATGAAATCATGGAAGTAGATGAGATGAGCTGGGAAGAGTGTATCAAGTGAAAAATAAAGCACTGTGAAATTCCAACATTTATAGGTTACTTAGAAAAAGAGTTAATAGAGGAATCTGAAAAGGAATAACCAGAGAAACCATGAAAAGTGGAGTTTTGAGAAGGAAGAATGGTGGTCACTGTGACAATTGTTTCTGTGAGGTCAAATAAGGACTGAAAATTGTCCATTGTATTTAACAATATGAAAGTCATTGGCAACCTTGATGAAAGCAGTCATAAAGTAGTGGAGAAGGTAAAACCATATTATAATGGGTAGAGGAGTGATTGTGACATTGGAAAATAGAAATAGGAAGAACAGCTCCTTTGTGAAGTGTCTGGAAAGGGACAAGAAGGAAAGCAGGAAAATAAGATATGATTTGATCCAGGTGGAAAAGACTGGGGACTCTTTTCCCAGAAAGGAATACCCAGTGAAAACTGCAACATGAAGGATGCCCAGGGATGGGTGTGCTCAGACACCCTTCCAAAGCTCATCACACCCCAAAAGATTTGGTAAGTTGTACTAGTTTCTTACTCTCGTCTCTACTACTTACTTTTTGTTTTTTCAAATTGAGAGAAATCTGAGAATGTTTAAAACCTGATTGGAATGAGTCAGTAGATATGGAGAAATTAAAGCTCTTGGAATTAGGAAGGATTTAACAAAAAGGTAAGTTCCTGGAAAAATGAAGAAACTGTAGAATTTAAAACAGTGTAGGAATCTGACTTTTACAATAGGAGCTTAAATTACAAAAGTGGATAAGCAGGAAAAGATGATTGAAATAGCTGGATTTGTGAACTTGGTAGCACTAAGTTGAGTGAGTTCTTGTCTGATTATGTCTAATTTCTTTGTAAAAGAGGACCCAGATCTATCACCTTAACTGAAGGAGGATACCCTGGTTTGGAATTTTAAGGACAGTGGGACAGTTTGAAATGGGAAAGTAAACTGCGAGATTGCTGGGTCGCATCATGTACTCGGATAGAGATGATGACCACGAAGTGAAGACAGTGTCAAGAAATACCCAATAAATCAGATACAGGCATGTGAGAAAGAGGGTGGTTGAATTCATTGAAGATTTAGGGTTTCCCCAGGTGGGTGTAATTGCAGTGGGAAGTTGTTGGGTTATTAGAAGAGAGAAGTTTGAAATGATAGAATACTGCATATAGGCTAGATAAAAGTGAGAGAAAAGCAGAAGGCAGAGGAATCAATGAATTTGAAGTCCCAGTGTGTGTTCTAAGAGGGGGTCGTGAGGACAATTTAGTCAGAGAGCTCCAAGCAATGAGAATAAATTATGGTTTTGGAACAGTTTTGACTGATGACAGGCTCCAGACTGTGGCCAGCCGAGGATAAAACTGAATGAAGGAAGAGATAAAATGGCCTTTTCTTTGCGTGCATCCTGAAGCTCAGGATGCATTCCTCAGAGAGAAAGAAACTGAGAGCCCAAGATATGGGATGGATTGTTTATAGATCACGAAAATCCCCCTGGACGGTGGCTGGACTTTGAAAGCAGAGGCAAAGCACCCTTGGGATTGAACATTCCATGAGGAGGACTCACTGGGTGGTCAGCAGATAGCAGCAAGAAGGAAACCTGAGAGGGTGATGAACCAAAACTCACGAGTCTCCAAGAAGCAAGATCATCGTCTCATAGACTTAGGGAATGAAACTCACACCAGGGATCAGTGGCAGGACATAGAAGAACGAGCCCCTGGGGAAAGAGAATCCTCAGGTGGGACCCAGATTTCTGCTACAACCAGGAGGTACAGGGAAAAGCAAATAAACAGCACAAAGTTATAGGGAAGTTTGTTCATCAGTTAACAGGAATTCTGAGTGCCAGATGGAAGGGAACAAGGAGAGAAACTAGAGTGGAGAGTGACACTGGGTGGGGGGCAGGGGGGCAGGAAGCCCCAAAAATGCTACAGAAAAGGGAAACAAACACAAGGACAAAGAGAGACAAGCAGGATAGAGGAAGAGTAATGATGTGATGTCCTTGAAATCCTGTCTTTAAGTATCTGTTTACAGTTTACTTAAAGAGATTAGGGGGAATCTCATTTCGTAGTGATACAAAGTATCTGGACTTTCTTTTGGCTTTTTAAAATTGAAGTATAGTTATTTTACAATGTTGTATTAGTATCAAGGGACAGCAAAGTGTTTCAGTTATACAGACACACATTTTTTTCAGATCCTTTTCCGTTCAGGTTACTACAACATATTGAGCATAGTTCCCTGTGCTATAGAGTAGGTCCTTGTTTACTATTTTATATATCATAGTACATATATGTTTATAAATTAGGAGTTTGGAATTAAAAAGTATCTGTATTTTTCAGTTCAAAACATGGGTAGTATTACTTGCATTAAGCACACGGAAGGACAATTTCTGAGATATTAAGTGTCTCCTTTTCTTCGCCGAGTGAGCAGGCAGCAGACACCAGCGGAGGGACCTCTGTCCGCCTGACCTTACCATCCGACTGGGGGACTCCCGCTAGATCTCCTGCCCTCCGGCTCCTTTACTGTCTCCCTGCCAAGGGACAGTGACACGGCTCATTGGTGAACTCAGCATGTGCTTGGCTTAGTGGCTTCCAAGTCTCCTCCCCTCGCTTCTTCCTGCCCTCAGGATGTGCACATTATCTGTTCTCTGCCAAGGGCAGTGCTCCTGGGAGAACGAGTTAGCAGAGGTCTGCTAGGGGCTGAATACGTAAGGCTGACTTACCCAGGGGTGAAGCATTAGGAAGCTCAGGATGCACACAAAGAAAAGGCCATTTTATCGAGTCACCTTCCACCGTGGCATAGCTAACATTTTAATCTCCATCTTTTTGCTTCCTGTGTCTCATTTCTCAGCTGGCTCCAAACTCAGGATGAAATCAATAGTGACTTATTGTTGCTATTATAACAAACTACTACAAACTTGGTGACTTAAAACACTGTCAGTTTGTCATTTGATGGTTCTGTAGTTCCCAGGATTCAGGGATGACGGCATGGTCATCCTAAGGGACCACAGATTTAGGCTGCCTGATCCCCCACTTGCAGGTTCAGTGCTTCTGCCTGGAAAGAGAAGGAAGGGCGGGAGGTAGTGTTAGCTATGCCACCCAAGCCTTCCCACACTCATTTCCAAAAACCTACAACCACTGTCCAGATTTTGCTAGGTGACCTGGAAATTTAAAGAGAAATGGAAGGGAAACAGGAGACAGAGGATTCCCTCCAAACTTACAGGAGGTTTGGGGAGTTTGGAAGGTGGAGAGAAAGGTCATGGAGTTATAGCTGGGAATCTTCCACCCACCTGTGACTATGGAGAAAGCAATGACCAAGTGTGTCCCTGGAGGAGCTAGCACTCAGCACCAGGATTCCAAGACCTTGCAAAGGTCTCCCTGCCCCATGGTGATGCAGGGGGCCAGAGAACCATCTGACTCCATGGAATCATCATGCCTTGTACAGTGAGATCAAGGGCCCTTCTCAGATTTTCTGCATCATCTTTAAAGAAACTTGCTCAAGATAAGCACAACTTTTATTCTCCTCCTTTCATCTCAGGAAAGTTTCCAATTTTGTCCACGATTTTTTCTCCCCCTCCCCTTCCTCTTCCTCCTTCTTCGATTTTCCTTTGTGACTTTCTAAACTAGACAATTTCTTGGAGAGCATACTACATTATTTGAATTTTAAGTAATGAATCATTCATATTCAGTACCTGGGACAATGCCACCTATTGTTCAGTTTTTCTAGCCAAATGAGACACAAGTTGCCAACAGGCTGATTCTAAGGTAGATGGATATAATATGTAGACACAAAAATGAGACTGGTAGAAATTTAAAAATATGTGTGTTTTTAATATCTTCAGTAAAGACATTGTTATCTGGGCACCCTAGCTAAACTGGGGTGAGTTTATATTTCCTATAAGGAAATCAAGTTAACTAGCCCCATATTTCCAACACTTCTAAGAATTCTGACCTGCTCCTTCTGACACATGTTAAGTACAGAAGTCCAGAAGGGACTGTCTTCTGGAGGATGCCCAAGATAAGCAGTGACATGAAGCAAGATGGCTGGCAGAGGGGGAACCAGACCTCACAGAATTCACCTGGGACTCACTGCAGAGGACTGGGGGCTTTGAAATAGAGGAAGGGATTCCTTTGCCTCCTGGTTCAATAAAGCCCCAGGGGGGCTTCCCTGTAGCTCAGAGAGTAAAGAATCTGCCTGCAGTGCAGGAGTCCAGGGTTCAGGTCTCCGGGTTGGGAAGATCCCCTGGAGGAGGAAATGGCAACCCACTCCAGTATTACTGCCTGGAGAACTCCATGGACAGAGGAGGAAATGTTCACGCGGTTGCAAAGAGTTGGGCACTTTCATACTTTCAAAAAAGAAACAGCAGGTAGTTGATCCAAAGGCATAAGCAGAAACCTTGATACCTTGCATGTAGGGCAAGTAAGATTCCTCTCTGCTTTCTCTGACTGCAGTTCAGGCTCAGCCCCGGGTTTGGGTCAGTGCTGAAGGTGGGATATCTCTGCTGGCTGGCTGGCTGCAAGGTTCTGAGTGCACTGTTCAGATTTTTTCCTTCAAGTACTATTTGCTAGACTTTTGCTCCGGAAGATAATTCTGTCATTATTCTTAGCTGATTCAGCAGTCATTTAAAGATACTTGTTTACTTACTTGTGGCTGCCTAGCATCCTATTTCTATCCCTTCCAATCAGTGTTCCATCTTTCCTTGGGGAGAATCACCCCATTCCGTGGAGCCTTGTGGAAGGGTGATTTCTAACACCGCCTTCCCCAGCAGGCTCCTCCTTTGCAAGTTCATAGAATCTTGACCAGTCCATCAGATGCTTGTTCCTGGGACTCAGAATTTTGAGGAACTGAAACCTATGCTGGAGGAAACTGAAAGGTCAAATTGATTAGAAGTTGTAGAAGAAAAGTGGCATTTGGACCCAAGTGGCTTTACAGTGTATCCCTGGCTGAATCTGGCTGCTCTGCCTCCAGAACTGCCTTGGATTGGAGGAAAGGAGGACTGCCTTCCTGTCCGATTGCCAGTCTTGGATCTTGAGTCTCCTTTCACTGCAGGGACTCCCTCCCAGTATCCTGCTGGCCAGTGTCCTTCTTGTTAAGAGAGTTTGCTTGCAGTCAGGAACCTGACTATTGTATTTTTATAGAGTTTTGATTCTATAAGTCAAGATAGTCAAGAGACAATATTTAACAATTCCCCTTATGCCATTTGGGCTTTCCCAGTGGCTCAGTGGTAAAGAACCTGCCTGCTAACACAAGAGACATAAGAGATGTGGGTTTGTTTCCTGGCTTGGGAAGATCCTCCTCCAGGGGGGATCTTGGCAACCCACTCCAGTATTCTTGCCTGGAGAATCTCCATGGACAGAGGAGCCTGGCGGGCTATGGTCTATGGGGTTGCAAAGAGTTGGACACAACTGAAATGATTGAGCATGCACGCCACACGCACTTATGACAGTAAAAAGTTGAGTTGGGATGTGGATGGGTACAGAAGGAAATGCAAACAGTACAGATCACTTAGAACTTGTTCTTCACACTATTTCTGTCAAGAGTACAATCGACTTCAAGTACAGATGGGAACAAATGGCTGTATTGAGGAGGAATGATAAGATAGGAAAACCAGGCTGCCTCCTAGCATTCTTCTGTGTTGGTGACATCATTATTTATGAGGAAATACTAAGAATTCCTAGAACTCCAAACACAGAAATCTCTAGACTGAATCACAAAGTTATATTCCAATGCAAGATATATTATTTCTATAATACTGTGTTAGTCGCTCAGTCATGTCTGACTCTGAGACCCTAAGGACTGTATCTTGCCAGGCTCCTCTGTCCATGAAATTCTCCAGGCAAGAATACTGGAGTGGGTTGCCCCCTTCTCCAGGGCATCTTCCCAATGCAGAGATTGAACCCAGGTCTCCAGAATTGCAAGCAGATTCTTCACCTCCTGAGCCACCAAGGAAGCCCAAAATATTGGAGTGGGTTGCCATGCCCTCCTCCAGGTATCTTCCCAACCCAGGGATCGAACCTGAGTCTCACATCTTCTTTGGCAGGTGGGTTCTATGCCACTAGAGCCACCTAGGAAGCCACACTACTAACTATTGGAAAGCTCAGATACTCATACATAATCAACTGTTTAGTATCAGAATTCTGAGGAATTAACAGTGGTACAGAATACTTTAAAAGTGCAATGGAAAGAAAAAAAAATCTGAAAGAGACACCTAAAGGAACTGGTATTGAGGCCTTACTAGGCCCTACACAGTGAGTCCAATCGATCTGTCTTCTCTTCTTTCACACTAGTAAGTAGGGCTGTGTTTACTCATAAAATGTTAAACTTAATTAATACCTTTTATTTAAAGAAAAGTACTCTTAAAGCTTGGGAAAATGCAACTTAAAGTGACAGGTATGATATCAGCCAACAAAAGGTCCACAGAGAAGAAGTCAGGAAACAGATTCAGTTGAAATATTCTAGAGAAGACACACTTCCTGGAAGTGATTAAAGAAAAAGAGCCATTTGCCAAGTTAAATAACATGACGATTATAGGTTTTCAATTAAGCCACCACAACCAACCACATAGATTAAAAGTGAAATGTCATATCCATCAAAGTAATGGCATTGGTTTATTAGTTCCAAAAGTACTATGTGAAAAACTAAACAGCTCTTTACTAAGTGCAAAAAGGTGAAATGACCATGTGAATGACTGCCAATGCTAAGGAATTTTCATATATTAAATAGTAATAGGGGCTGCTCAGTTATCCCATTCAAAGCCCCATTCCTACACAGTTCTGGGAACTTAGAGCTCACATCGCTTAATAATGTAACATTCGCTTGTATTTTTGGTTTTAAAAAGGAAATTCTTATCTAGTGTCAAATGTGAATGAAGTTATATGAGTGGTACATCAAGTGTCTGCTATAAAAGAACTCTAAAACACAGGAAGATCCTAAAAAGCAAGGCCTAAGGAATCTAAGTTTATGACATTGGAACAGTTTAGCATGAGCAGTAATTCAAGCAAGTTTCTTTCACTTTGAGTTTTTCCAGTATGTTATCTATTTTTACCCCCACACTTCAAAATGGGTGTGTGTGGGGGGGTGAAATGTAAGTATACATATCTCGAGGCCTGGCAAAAGACTTAATTTTATCCTCTCTCCTGAACCTGCTCATCTATATCCATGTTGCATTAGAATTGACTTATACGTTGAATTAGAAACATTAATCTATTTGAGAGGTTATCTATCAACAATAGATATGTCTAGAAACATAAAATGGAACAGAGAGGCAGTGTCTGCTGTCAAAGGAAAATGCACTGCTTTGTCTGAGCCCTCCAGTCCATCCTGCTGCTCTTTATGTCAGAAGGGAATAGCCATGTCAATGAGAATAGCCTCATGCCTAGAGGTCCTGGGGGTGCAGCTAAGACTCACCAAAATGTCCCATTCCCTCCTCCCCAATCCTGTGCCCACTATCAGCTCACTTTGCTTCTGGATCTTGCTGCCAAATGAGCAGAAAACCTTCAGAGAGAGAAATTGGCCTCTGGCAGCAAAATGCCTGGTGCCCCAAGCTGGAGGTAGATGGTAGTGGTATTCAGCAGTGGACCTGCATGGACTCCACCCTTTGGCCACATCCCTGCATCCCCACCAGAGCTGCCACTTGTTGGCCCCAGCAGGTGGAAACGGCTGAGCCCACAGCCTTGGCTGGTGGCAAGGTAGGTCCTTGATGTTAAATCAAAGGAAAGGCAGGAGAGTCAGCTTGTTGAGTGAAGAGTTAGGGAAGATTACAGACTGGCAGATGCCAAAACCAAAATCCTAACCTCTTCAATATGTCTCAATAGGAAGGGAAATTGCCAAGGTCTTGATAAGCAACTATGTCTTAATTCCCCTAAAAATGCTCTGTATGGAGATTTATAACTATGTATTTATGTATGTATGTATATATTTATGTAACTATGTATTTATAACAGTCACCAATACTATCACTTGTTAGCCACACTCATCTCAACATGGGTTTAAATACAGACCCTTATGTAACTATATCATATCCCTCACTGGAGTAGAAATTATGTGGAGATATTTTTTTTAATGTAATCTCTTTTATAATGATGACCACTCTCCAGATGCATCTGGGGTTCAGTCCTTAAGATGGCATGCTTATTCACTTTTATAATAATGTTCTTTTGGGTAGAAATCTTCTGGTGAGGTTGAATCATAAATATTTTCTTGATTTGTTTCAAATTATGCTAATTTAGATTGCTTAAGGAAAAAAAATGCTTTTATTTCTAAGTATCTTCCTTTGCTTCAAAATGAATTAAGGCAGCAAGGTAAAATAAATTAGAACAAAATACTGGAAAGACGTCAATCAAAACAAGAAGTAAAATGAAAAATGAATACAAAAGGGTGTAACATAGAGCCAGGAGTGAGACTGATTCGATTGCATTCTCCTTAAATAGCCTGTGCCATTTAGCACAGCTGCATGCCATTCCATCTACTCATTCTAATAATTAATTATTTAGTGTCTATGTACCAGACACTCTCCATGGAACGTTCCATGCTTAGCTTTCAGAGCAATGTCCTCTTACGATAGAACTCCTCTCTGTTCTCTTAATTGGCCCCTAATCCTTCTGCCATTTCTCAAAGGCCACAGGATGTTTTCACCTTAACATCCTGGGGATTCCACAAACTTACAAAACTGCCCCATGTTGACCAGCCTGAAATCCCACCACTCTAGGAGACAATGAGTCTCCTTCACTTTACTAAGGTCCCCACCAAACTGCCAGTCACCTAGATATTAAACTACAGAAGCATTTTGTTTCATCCCTCACCAACCTCTCCCCTCACCTCCCCATCACCCTGACAACAAGCGCAAAGGGAGATGGAGAGAATCAAGGATGCACTGCTGTGTGCACTCACATGGAAGAGGCAAGACAGGCCTCTGTTTAGAGAAAGGTGAGTTGGAGGAAAAACAAATCAGATTTAGGGAGGAAAAAAGGAGGCTATTATGGGGATAATAGAGACATAATCATGTCTGCAAATGATTAAAATATTTATAAAATAGTGCTACCCGCAAATTCATGGCAACAAAGCTGAGAAGCTAGGTTTGTACATTGGATTACTTCCCTCAGTAAATAAACATATATTGACTCAAGGAATAACTTTCCCAATGCTATTACTTTAGATGAATAATTGATTCTGACTATACAGAAAGAACACAGCATTGAAATTCCTTGGGAGTGCTTATATGCTTATATTAATAATTTTGTTTTGGCTTTTAAACATCTTCAGGCACCATACTTGTCATCAAAAAATGATTGCTTTTTGAAGATTTCTTTTGTGCCAGAGAGTATTCTAAGGTCTTCATATTGGTTGTCACCCTGTACAGTAAGGTGTTATTGTAAATATGAAGAAACTGAAGTTTAATAAGATTAAGTATTTTCTTTAAGGTCAAATAGTTAGAATGTGGTAGGGCATGGAATGGAACCTAGCAAGTCTGATACCAGATTTGGTCACATTAACTAGATCACTGCTTGACCATTAATTTAGGATATGTGATAGTTACAAAACAACCTCCAAATCTTAGTGACCTAAAATAACAATAGTTTCTTTCCAAAATAGACCTGAAAGTCTAAGTCAGTCAAGCCTTCTCCGGGGCAATTGCTCCAGGAGGCGACTCCATGGTCCCGGTTGCTTCCATTTTGCACCTCTGCCATCTGACCACATTGTTGCTGCAGCTGCCGTGACAGAGAGCTGGAGAGCTGCATGCCAGTCTGGACGTCATTCAACCTGGAAGTGACATCTGTCGTTTTTGCTCATGGCTCAGAGTCATCACATAGTCACATCCTCACTTCAAGGGGAGCTAGAGAACATCACCCAGAGTTCCTAAGAGGAGAAGAATGAAATGGGATTTGGTGTCTCAACCATAATGCTCTCGACCACTCAGCTTGGAAATTCTTGAAGAGGCTGTTTTATATGCAATATGTAACTTTATTCCATAGAATACCTTTTAGGAAGAGCACTGTCTGTATCTAGAAGAACTATTTCCTCAAAGGAATTTTATAGAATGTACGGTTATAAAATGCTGCAGTCCAGGGGCTCACAAAAGATGCCTCTTAGTGACTGAACAACAACCAGGCTCCAAGAGCGTGATGGAGTTCCACAAGGTCATTAGCAGGTTTAACGAAATGAAGAGCAGGGAAATTTGTTTTTCTTCTTAGAAGAATGATCAAAAAAGAGAGCACACTTAACAAGAAATCAGGGTAAGCTCCAGCCTAAAGAGCCAGTGGAGCCTATTCCTGCTGTAAGAGAAATCTTTTCTTGTTCTACTCTCAATGTCTTTGAGAGACACAGGAAAAGAAAAGATAGCATGAAGCTAAAGGGTAATGTGATCTCTCCCCTGGACCCCAGTCTTTAGTAAAATTGACCAAAGGACATATTCAGAATAAGTCCATTTTTTGTGTGTGGAAAATGGTAAAGGAGCAAAAGGGCATATTTGGGCTGATGTAACCAGCAACAAAGGTCCATCTAGGACCCAAGCGTTCTGCACACCAAGAAAATGTGCTTCCTAAGGGAGTGGGTGGAGAGCATGGTGGGTAAAAAACCACCTGCTGCTCATAAAACTAAATCAGAAGAAAATATCTAGGAAGAAAAAACAGATAGTAAGAAGGCGGAGGAAAACATAAAGACAGATGAACCATTAAGTGAGGAAAGTGATCTAGAAATTGACAATGAAGGTGTGATTGAACCAGACACTGATGCACCTCAAGAAATGGAAGATGAAACTGTAGAGATAACTGAGGAGATGATGGATCAGGCAAATGATAAAAAAGTGGCTGCCAGTGATGCCCTAAATGATGGTGAACTACAGAAAGCCACTGACTTGTTCACAGATGCCATCAAGCTAAATCCTCATTTGGCTATTCTGTATGTCAAGAGAGCCAGTGTCTTCATCAAATTACAGAAGCCAAATGCTGCCATCTGAGACTGTGACAGAGCTATTGAAATAAATCCTGATTCAGCTCAGCCATACAAGTGGTGAGGGAAAGTACACAGACTTCTGGGCCATTGGGAAGAAGCTGCCCATGATCTTGCCCTTGCCTGGAAGCTGGATTATGATGAAGATGCTAATGCAATACTGAAGGAAGTCCAACCAAGGGCCCAGAAAATTGCTGAACATCAGAGAAAGTATGAGCGAAAACATGAAGAGCATGAGATTAAAGAAAGAATAGAAAGGGTTAAGAAGGCTCGGGAGCAACATGAGAGAACCCAGAGGGAGGAAGAAGCCAGAAGACAATCAGGATCTCAGTATGGCTCTTTTCCAGGTGGCTTTCCTGGGGGAATGCCTGGTAATTTTCCTGGAGGTTTGCCTGGAATGGGAAGGGGAATGCCTGGAATGGTGGGAATGCCTGGGCTCAATGAAATTCTTAGTGATCCAGAGGTCCTTGCAGCCATGCAGGATCCAGAAGTTATGGTGGCCTTCCAGGATGTGGCCCAGAACGTGGCAAATATGTCAAAATATCAGAGCAACCCAAAGGTTATGAAAATTGTCAGCCAAATTTGGAGGTCAAGCATAATGCCCTTCTGACATAAAGCCCTGCTGGAGGAAAAGCAACTTAGATCACCTAATGGATGTTGTAATAATACAAACCAGTGTACCTCTGACCTTCTCATGAAGAAAGCTGGGGTACTTTGAAGACAATCCCTACCCCTTTGCCCCAAATGCAGCTGAAAACATTTTACAGTGGTTTGCCGTTAGGGTATTCATTCAGATAAAGTTTTTCTACTAGAAATTAAAAATTTTAAGCAATTTTTAAACCTTAAAAAAAAATCACCTTACTTATAGTTTCCTTTGTAGTGCAAAAGCTTTTAAGTTTCATTAGGTCCCATTTGTTTAGTTTTGCTTTTATTTCCAATATTCTGGGAGGTGGGTCGTAGAGGATCTTGCTGTGATTTATGTCGGAGAGTGTTTTGCCTATGTTCTCCTCTAGGAGTTTTATAGTTTCTGGTCTTACATTTAGATCTTTAATCCATTTTGAGTTTATTTTTGTGTATGGTGTTAGAAAGTGTTCTAGTTTCATTCTTTTACAAGTGGTTGACCAGTTTTCCCAGCACCACTTGTTAAAGAGGTTGTCTTTTTTCATTGTATATCCTTGTCTCCTTTGTCAAAGATAAGGTGTCCATAGGTTCGTGGATTTATCTCTGGGCTTTCTATTCTGTTCCATTGATCTATATTTCTGTCTTTGTGCCAGTACCATACTGTCTTGATGACTGTGGCTTTGTAGTAGAGTCTGAAGTCAGGCAGGTTGATTCCTCCAGTTCCATTCTTCTTTCTCAAGATTACTTTGGCTATTCGAGGTTTTTTGTATTTCCATACAAATTGTGAATTCTTTGTTCTAGTTCTGTGAAAAATACCGTTGGTACTTGATAGGGATTGCATTGAATCTATAGATTGCTTTAGGTAGAATAGCCATTTTGACAATATTGATTCTTCCAATCCATGAACACGGTATGTTTCTCCATCTGTTTGTGTCCTCTTTGATTTCTTTCATCAGTGTTTTATAGTTTTCTATGTATAGGTCTTTTGTTTCTTTAGGTAGATATACTCCTAAGTATTTTATTCTTTTTGTTGCAATGGTGAATGGTATTGTTTCCTTAATTTCTCTTTCTGTTTTTTCATTGTTAGTATATAGGAATGCAAGGGATTTCTGTGTGTTAATTTTATATCCTGCAACTTTACTATATTCATTGATTAGCTCTAGTAATTTTCTGGTAGAGTCTTTAGGGTTTTCTATGTAGAGGATCATATCATCTGCCAACAGTGAGAGGTAAAAGGTGAAAAGACAGCCCTCAGATTGGGAGAAAATAATAGCAAATGAAGAAACAGACAAAGGATTAATCTCAAAAATATACAAGCAACTCCTGAAGCTCAATTCCAGAAAAATAAATGACCCAATCAAAAAAATGGGCCAAAGAACTAAACAGACATTTCTCCAAAGAAGACATACAGATGGCTAACAAACACATGAAAAGATGCTCAACATCACTCATTATAGAGCAATGCAAATCAAAACCACAATGAGGTACCACTACACGCCAGTCAGGATGGCTGCTATCCAAAAGTCTACAAGCAATAAATGCTGGAGAGGGTGTGGAGAAAAGGGAACCCTCTTACACTGTTGGTGGGAATGCAAACTAGTACAGCCGCTATGGGAAAACAGTGTGGAGATTTCTTAAAAAACTGAAATAGAACTGCCATATGACCCACAATCCCACTTCTGGGCATACACACTGAGGAAACCAGATCTGAAAGAGACACGTGCACCCCAATGTTCATCGCAGCACTGTTTATAATAGCCAGGACATGGAAGCAACCTAGATGCCCATCAGCAGATGAATGGATAAGGAAGCTGTGGTACATATACACCATGGAATATTACTCAGCCGTTAAAAAGAATTCATTTGAATCAGTCCTAATGAGATGGATGAAACTGGAGCCCCTTATACAGAGTGAAGTAAGCCAGAAAGATAAAGAACATTACAGCATACTAACACATATATATGGAATTTAGAAAGATGGTAACGATAACCCTATATGCAAAACAGAAAAAGAGACACAGAAATACAGAACAGACTTTTGAACTCTGTGGGAGAATGTGAGGGTGGGATATTTCAAAAGAACAGCATGTATACTATCTATGGTGAAACAGATCACCAGCCCAGGTGGGATGCATGAGACAAGTGCTCGGGCCTGGGGCACTGGGAAGACCCAGAGGAATCGGGTGGAGAGGGAGGTGGGAGGGGGGATCTGGATGGGGAATATGTGTAAATCTATGGCTGATTCATATCAATGTATGACCAAAAAAAATAAATAAATAAATAAAAAATTAAAAAAATCAAAATAACCTTTTTACCAAAAAAAAAAAAATCAAAGCTATGGTTTTTCCAGTAGTCATGTATGGATATGAGAGTTGGACTATAAAGAAAGCTGAGCACTGAAGAATTGATGCTTTTGAACTGTGGTGTTGGAGAAGACTCTTGAGAGTCCCTTGGACTGCAAGGAGATCCAACCAGTCCATTCTAAAGGAGATCAGTCCTGAATATTCATTGTAAGGACTGATGCTAAAGCTGAAACTCCAATACTTTGGCCACCTGATGCGAAGAACTGACTCATTGGAAAAGACCCTGATGCTGGGAAAGATTGAAGGCAGGAGGAAAAGGGGACAACAGAGGATGAGATGGTTGGATGGCATCACTGACTCGATGGACATGAGTTCGAGTAAACTCTGGGAGTTGGCCATAGACAGGGAGGCCTGGCATGCTGCAGTCCATGGGGTCGCAAAGAGTCAGGCACGACTGAGAGACTGAACTGAACTGAACCAGCATCACATACAGTAGATTCAACTCAAGAACCAGAAGTCAAGGAGGCCACAGGAGAGTGATCTCCTGGGAATCAATAGAAATCTGGAATTTAAATCTTTGATTTGTTTTCTTTCTTTCTTAATCAAACTAAAGCTAACTGTGAGCCCACATCCATAGGACTGATGAGATAATTCACATCAGTCATTTCTGCCCACTCGCCCCACCTTATGGTTTTGGAGAAGTCCCAGAATACTATGCAAACCAAACAGCAGGGAGCTCCCTTAGGTTATCTGTAATCATTGTCGGTCTGCATTGGTCGGCAACTCTGTCCCCAGATGTCACTACCACAGCACGCTTGCGGCCCTCCAAAGGGCAAATCTGTTTCTTCTGTGCCTTAGAGTCCCTGAGCCTAAGGTCCTGTCTTTCTAGGAGAGTTGCTTTTCTAGCAACCCTTCAATATTGGGTTGAATCTCTTTCTTCTTTCTTGCTATTGTCAGGGTTCTAAAGACTGGATGTTTTTACTCCCTCAAAATTCACATGTTAAATCCTAACCCCTAATGAGATGGTATTAGGAGGAGGGGGCAATTAGGTCATAAGGATGGAGCCCTCATGAATGGGATTAATGTTTCCTTATGAAAGGCTCTACCCAAAAGAATGCTCTGCTCTCTGTCATTGAGAATACAAGTTGGTAGTCTGCAACCCAGAAAAGGAACCTCACCAGAATCCAACTGTTCTGAAACCTGATCTTGGACCTCAAGGTTTCAGAACTAGTGATAAACAACTTGTTGTTGTTTATAAACCACCCAGTCTATGGTATGCCATTTAGCAGCCCAGACTAAGCTTCTGGGGCTCCCTGATTTCCTCTCTTCCTCCAGAACACCCAGATTAATATCTGCAACTTCCTACAAAGTAAAATTTCGAACAAAACAAAGCAACCCCTCCCATAAACATATATAGAATACACAGACAATGAAAAAAAAAAAAACAATTTTTGGTAGGAAATACACTAGGATGATGACAGTGGTCATCTCTGAGAAGTGAGATTATGGAATCTTATTTTCTCTATTTTCCAAAACTTCTGTGGAGAATACATGCAACTGTTACAATAAATCAACAACACTTCCCTAGTCTGAGGTGAGCTTCAGGGCAAAATGTTTCCAACCTGCTGACAACTCCCACCTGGAGCTCCTGACTTCCTTTCAGCCTCTCAAGCCTGCTCAGCCTTGTCAGCACTAGAAAATTCTGAGGAATTTATGACCCCAGGGCCAATCCCCAACTGATGGGGGCTGGAAGTCAGTAAATGTCTCAACTCCCCTTCCTCCAGTAGGACATCTGACTCTTGTCCTACAAAGTACCTCAGAGAGCCCCAGTGACCCAGACTGGGATGTGCTTGTCAACACACTTTACACTGGCTTTTCTCGATTCCATCTCACTTTCTCCAGTTCCTCAGCTGTGCTCCCTGGGATCACTTCACAGGTAAACTACTCCTGACTGAGTCTTCCTTGGAAAGGAACGTGAACCAAGACAGAGGGAAAGTCAGTATTTCACAATGTCACCCTTGTTCACATCTGTCTATCATGCAGTGGGCTCTACTGAGAGCTCCAGTGAACCAGGTGAAGAGAAATCCTACAAACAGGACCCTGTGGCTTATGAGGCATCAACATTCATCCTTATCTCTGTTCCTCTACATCACCTAGTATAGAGTTTTACCCACATTACTCTATTAAATGCTTGTGGAATTCTCTAATGGAAACTTGAATTCTTCTTTCAATGAGCCAGCACTAGCATGGGTTCAAAACCAGACTTTTAAATCTCTATTTGCAGCACAACCAAAGGATGCTCCTTAAAGGGCACTGTTTGCTCCTTGAAGGGCTGCTGCTGCTGCTGCTGCTAAGTCGCTTCAGCCGTGTCTGACTCTGTGAGACCCCATGGACAGCAGCCCACCAGGCTCCTCTGTCCACAGGATTCTCCAGGCAAGAATGCTGGAGTAGGTTGCCATTTCCTTCTCGCCCTTAAAGGGCACAGGTCTTTTTTTATATATAATTCATCACAGTGCCCAGAAGCACATGTCTGAAATCAATGATGTGATTTTGTAAATCAATTCAAGTGGGTGCCATTTCAATGATGGTCAATAGTGTACATTAAGAGAAATGTCACTTCCCCTTCCCATTTCCTCTAGAATCATCACATCCTTTGCCACAATGGTTTCCTTTCTCCACGATGGTTAGTTACCCTCAGAGAGTAAATACTGACTGGCTGACATTCTCTTATATCAGCTCTCCATGAGTCACTGCATCCACAATTTGCTGGTATCATGAGAATGTCTATTTAAGGTGATGAGACAGAAGCACTAATTGCATAATCCTTGAAGGCTGTCATCAAAGAAAAAAATGAATTGTTTGCTTAATTGTATTACTCTTCAAAAATTGGCAGTCTGTCTGTGGGCAACTAGCATCTCTCAGTTAACCAGTTTATTAATAGTAAGATCTCACATGTGCTGAACAAGCTGAGGTCCACAAGAATTCATCAACTACATCGCCAAAGGCATTGACTGCCGTGCCTGACACTGTTGATAGTCTGTCCCTCTGCCCCATGACTAGTGTATAGCTCAAGTCTTTTACCTTGGCATCCTGAAAGCAAGGATGGAGGCTGAACAGAGGAGAGAGGAGTCCATAATAGCTTGAACTTCAGAATCAGATACAAGCCTGTAATCTTTGTTTATACATTTAAACTACTTCATTATGACCTAGTAGATATCTGACAAATAAGTGTGATTGTCATGACCTTTTTAAATACCCAAAAAAGGGTCTCAAGTACTTGGTGGCATTGAAAACTTCCAGAAAATGCTCCTCATTCCTCACTGCATTTGAAGCCTGGGATTAATTTAGGACTGATCGTGCCCAAGGAAAAGTCAGCAAAGTTACTCTTTTCATCTGGAGTCCTCAGTTTCCCCAGTCAGTCCTCTTCACTCTTCCTCCTGAGCATTCAGACTCCATCAAATGGCAAAGTGTCAATCACAAACATTGGACTTGACACCATAGACCTCTTCTTCATCTGGAATATAGATCAGAATTCAATCTTGCTGTGAGTCATTTTTAGATGAAGACTGAGATTCATGTTCCATTTGTGTTTGTGTCTAGACTGGAGACAATATTGGAGGAGGACTGGAGGTGAAAAAGTGACAAAGAAGATTGTTGGGCTCTTACCTAAAAGGCTCATTTTGGACATACGTTCTCCTAGGTTCTCCTCTCTTTCTTCCTGTTCCTATCATTACCTCCACAGTCTCCTAGTCTTTCTTCCTCTATCTCTACTTCAAATGTGAGCAAAAAGAGATTTAAGGTATTTTCTGTTTTGTATTTACATTTAAGGATGAACCTATTTATTATGTACCATGCACCATTTATGATATCTTCTTATATAATACCTTAGTGCCTCTGTTTACATTCAAACTCAGTTTTCCTTCCTCTAAATTTAGTGTTATTTTCTCTACCCAAAATTGTTCAGAGGAAGGTAGTCAAAGTTAACTAGAAAAAATGCCCTTGTACTTCCTTTGCCCAGTTACCCAGTTTTCGGTCAAACTCAAAGGTGACTATGAACTCAAGTAGCCCAAAATGTATACAAGCATATCATCTTCAATGAGCAAGAAATGGTTGAGGGGAAAGAACAGCTGACCCTTGAGCAGCATGGGTTGGAGCACAGGTCCATTTACATGAAAAATTTTTTCAATAAATACATATGGCACTACACGATCTGAGGTTGGTTAAATCCACAGAGGCAGAACACAGATACAGAAGGCTGACAGATTTTTGTATCCATGATGGGTTCTGGAACCAATCCCTCATGAGTACAGAAGGACAACTCTACTATTATACCTGTGATTGGTACCCACACGCACTGTGCTTAGCCTTTCAGTCGTGTCTGATTCTTTGCAACCCCATGGACTGTAGCCCTCCAGGCTCCTCTGTCCATGGGGATTCTCCAGGCAAGAATACTGGAGTGGGTTGCCATGCCCTTCTTCAGGGGATCTTCCCAACCCAGGGATCTAATCCAGGTCTCCCACATTGCAGGCAGATTCTTTACCATCTGAGCTAACAGGGAAGCCCCAAAATAATACTAACACTCTTCAAAAACTTATCAATGAAGTAGAAATTGAGGCAGACACCTGCAACCCTTTCTCGACCCTGAGAATGGCTTTAGCAAACATTATGAAATTAGCTTGAGGACATCACGGCATGTTGTTCACGGGCTCATACTTAAAAGGCTCATTTTGGACATATGTTCTCCCACGTTCTCTTCTCTTTCTTCCTATCATTACCTCCATATTCTCCTAGTCTTACTTCCTCTATCTCTATTTCAAATGTAAGAGAAAAGAGATTTAAGGTATTTTCTGTTTTGTATTCACATTTAAGGATGAACCTATTTATTATTTACTATGTATTAGTTAAAAAACAAAGTGATAATAACGTACCCACATAAGGCACCTAGAATGATAGAATGGCTAAATTTGGGGTGGTGGCGGGGGGGGGGGGGTTAGTTAGCTTACCTGGTTCCATTGTCCACTAGTTAAACTTTCTAAGTCTCCATTTTCTTACCAATTACACAATAATTCTAGGCCATTGGTAAAGGATTACATGAAATAACGCATATAAAACATTTAGCACAATCCTAAAACATAATAAATTACCCATAAAAGAAGTTTATTCTGGGCACAGTTATTTCTTGTTTTAAAATTAATGTTCTCATCTCAATTTTCACTTTGTAGAGTTTCTATTTAAAATGAATAGCCTTCGTTCCTTCATAATTTGCTTGTGGTCTCTGTGTGTTATCAATTAGAATCTCAGCTATTCTGGGAAACAAGGTCTAATTCACCATGGGAGTTGCCACTTTCACTGATAGTAATTATGCTAACAGCAGTGGCCACTCTTGAACCTTAACTACAGCTGTCTTCAAAGGCAGTGACTGACTAGTTTCCTGCAGCCAATGGCATGTTGATTATACACCTTCCTGCCTCACTCGCCCTTGCTCTCAACGTGGTATTTATGAGCCAATACCCCCTGGCATCCTCACTCAGCTAAGCCAGCCTGAAATGCGCCCAGCTCCAGCTCAATTTGAGAAATCAGAGGGTAATGAGAAAATAGGGAGTGAGTTGATAAAACAAGCTGGGATGATGGAAAGTCTGACGTGATTCATGTCTAAAGATCAGTGAAGGTGCGTGAGTAGAATGTAGCAAAGACAGAGAAGGAAAACAATTTTCTGTGTTATATTGTACTTCTAGAACTATCTCCACAATCCCAAAGGAAATAAGCGAAACTTGCCAGTGAGCATTTGATGAAGTCAAATTTGGAGTTTGTTCATCATTCATTTAAATATTTACTGAGTACCAACTGTGGAACAGGCTCTCTGAGATGCTGTGAAATAAGACTTAACAAAAAGCAAAAGTCTATACTAGCAGAGAGTTGAAGTGGGCTGCCTGCTAGCATTTGACCAATTTTGCTTGTCTCTTCCAGTCCTGTGGGTCTGAAATTTTCATGAGTTAAAAAGAAGTCAATAGATTTTCACTTCTCTTATGCTGATTTTTTGAGCAAGAAGCTCTTGAAGGAGCCACACTTGTGAATTAAAAGAAGTTAGAAGAGCTAGGGAGGGAAACATGTATAGAGTTGAGGAAAAGGACTTTCAAAAAACGAGAAGGCACACAGAAGCAAGCCCATTGAAGCTAGAAAGTGTATTGACAATATTAAGTGTAGGAAAGAGAGCGAAGCCCTTTGAAACCATTTCCAATGTTAAACATCCATGCTGGTGTTACTAAAGCTGAAGAAATTAAGGTTAATTTAGCACTTTTCCTAAGCTAACTCATTTAAAAGCCAGTGAGCATCATGATATCATGTGGTACAACTATTAAAACTTCCCTTAATGAAAGCAGCAGCCCTTGGTCCTCAGGTCAGACACTTTATTTTAGAACCTAGAAACAAGAATAATGCAAGTCTGTCCTCTGATTCTCCATAGAATCGAGGAGAAAGATACATGTTGACAGTGGACTAATTGTTAATATCTAGAGGTTTCACACATAAAAGACTACTTAGGAATTTAAAGATCAGATGACCTTATAAGCAGTAGTCAAGAGAATGATATTTAGTGAATATGAGTTACTTTTCCTACTTATTACCATATAAAACAGTAACTGATGTCAGAAATTTTGGTCAAATAATTTGAAAATCCAATAATTTATAACTTCTCCCTTTAACTCCCAGATTCCACCCCCAAATTGTGTTAACTTTCACGGCAACAGATAATTCCCTTTATGTCAATTATTATTTTTAGATTATATTTTTATATTGATTTGGATGATTACTTAATTGGCCTCTTTTCCCTCCACAATGCTATAAGTGGCCAGGAGAGCAGAGACCAAGTCATATTTTTTACTAATTACTGAATCACCAGCACCTAGTACATAGTAGGACCTCAATTAATATTTGCTAATCGAACGAACTTCCAACCTTTAAGATTGCAGACTTGGTTATATTCCAAACACAACAGTGTGATAGACAAAGCTGGTGTGAATGAATTACGAGGAACTGGGGAAAGGGAAACAGAATGAGATTATTTATGATAAGTAGTGAATTGTGCTGTGGGAAAGGCCAATTCAGAATTCCAGGAAAGGGTAGGCACAGGCCCGTGGGAACCAGATGTGATGATGTCAACTTCTTCAGTGGTTTTCGGGCTGATATTATTAACACTCATTGTCATCATTATCATTATTATTATTTGCAGCTATTTCTGTGCTAGGCATGTTACATATATTATTCCTAATCACCGATAAACCTGCTTATGTGTGATTATCCTCATTTTACAACTGAAGAGACAAAGGCTTCCAGAGTTAAGCAGAAAAGCCAGAAATCAAACTCAACTATCATCCAGGTGTACTGCACTTCCTCTCCAAACACTGGCTTAGGAATCACATTTTTTTCCTACTAGATGTCGTCCTCAAAATTCACCATCTTAGATTTCTCAGCAAACAGTTTGCCTCTCCACCTGACTTGGTTTGACACTACTGGTGGCCATTAGATTCAGACTGTTTTTTCAAAGAAAATGTTTTATTTTCTGTGACATAGTAGTTTCTTATGGAGTCCTATCCTGACAACTCTGGCTGCTCTAGCCAAAACGTAAACAAAACAAGCTTGAGAAGAATACCCTATGGTAGAGGCCTGAAATCATTCCTGTTTTGTCTTGCAGGAGAGTGCCAGCTTGAGGATATCACTCACTTCCCACAGGAAAGCCATACAGTGTGACAGAAGGGGTCCTTTGGTTAAAGTATCCTTTAAAAAGCATGATTATTTTTTTCCTCAATGGTTCAGTAAAGGAAAGTGCCAAGTCAATCACATTTATGTTGTACCTTCCCACCGCTAAGCATCTTTATTTGCATATTAGAAATCTTACAAATATTTAGTGAATCTAACTGGTTTTTAATAGATCATCTATTCTAGGGAGGAAGGAAGATCGAGTCTGAAGATGACAACAAAGACTTAAGGGATAGATCTAATCAGATTTGATGGCAAGTAACCAGCGGAAATTGGAATAGGAAATGGCCACCCAATCCAATATTCTTGCCTGGGAAATTCCATGCACAGAGGCTCCTGGAAGGCTACAGTCCCTGGGGTCACAAAAGAGTTAGACACGAATGAGGACACATGCATCCTGGGTTGAGTTAAACTAGTGGAAATGAGTGGAATTATAAAAAAGTGTGAGGTTCTAACTAGTGCATGCTGTAGACCTTAGTGAACACTGACCTACAATGCCAAAACCTAAAAGACCATCAGAGCAGGCTTAGAGAGACTAGAATTAAATTTAGTGTGAATTTTCTTTCCTCTCATCTATAGCTAACTGTGGAAAAATGGATGATGTTTTTCAGTGACCCACATATACATGAAATTTCGGGTCCCCTATGGATGGCTAGGACAGAAAATTTTGGAAATTATGCTGGGTTCAATGAGAACAGCATAGGTCAACGAATTTACTCTCACTGGTGGTCAAGAGTAATTTTCTCCTCTCTTTTTTGGATCATGGTATCTGGCATGTTAAAAAAAAAAAAAAACTAGCTATACACCTCCCATTTTCCATCCAACTTTGAAGTGTTTGGTCCTTTGCCAAAATACTGATAAGTGTAATAAGTTAATGATATGAAGGAGAAAATCATCTTTTGGGCAATGTTTCAAGTTAAAAGTACTCCCCACATTAGGGAAATTCAATTTATGAAATTCTAAGATTTCAACCAAAATCTGTGTATAAATTATGGATCGGAAGAAGGATTCAGGGTTTATTTAAATTACTAGAAGAATCTGTTCCATTTCACAAGATCCTCTGAAGGCTTACTTTAAATGGTGCATTAGTGCATTGAAAATACGGGATAGGATTTAACGGCACAGATGAAATTAATACAGCGTCCCCAGGCTCTCTCCTTTGGATACTCAACCTCTGGATTCCATTCCACAAGTTTACAAGCCGGGCTCAGCTCTGGTAAATACTGGAGGTGTGGGAAGATGGTGCAGGACCTGTGTGTCAGCTCACCTCCCTGGGACACAAAAATACATGATTTTCTTCTGCTTTAAGTGGTCTTGGATCCCAAGGCCAGCAACTGAATTTAAAAGAACCTCTAGATGAACTTCCCTTTTTTTTTTTTTTTTAATAAACTAGAAGGAGCATTCACTGATGTGAAAGCAGAACTTAATTAAAACTGAAGAGCAGATGAGCTGGAACTGAAGAGCGAGGAAATGCCATTAAAACCAAAGCTGTCTTCCTCCTCAAACCCTCGACCCCCAGGCACACAGAATGAGCAGCCAAGTACAGAAGGGATATCACTGACCTGTTAGGATAAAAATAATCATGCTAGTACTAATACCCTGAACAATTATTATAATGATTCCAAAGCATTCATTACATTGAACTGTATTGCTGATGACATCACAGTAATGACTACTGAAATAAATCTTAATTATGAACAATGATCATAATATAGTCAAAATTCCTTCCCCCACCCTCCAATAACTAGATGTTCTCTCAAATGGCAAGACCAAAAAGACATGTATTTAGGAGTTTGGAAAGACTTCTGAGGAGAAGATAAGGTGACCCCTTTTGTATCACATGTAGCACTGATTATGGATCCACTTTCTCCTCAGTACCTGGCTCCTGAGATAATTTCCTGTGTTTTCTTCCTTCCTCATCTACCCTCCCAATAAACGCTCATTGCCAAAAAGTGCCCACCTGGTCACTGTTTCCTGTAACCTGAAAAAGCACAGCCAACTAACCTGGCTAGTTCCACATCTGCCTCACCACCCAAGTCTTACCCCTACTGGTTTAAGAGATTTCAAGAAGGGAAGAGATAAATCCACTTGCCACCTTCCCTCCATTCTTGCATATCATTCAACAACATAAAGCTTCAGAGAAAATAAAAACATTGTATCTCATCATGAAGAGATTAGGAATCTTTAATCTCTGCTGCTGCTGCTGCTGCTAAGTCACTTCAGTTGTGTCCGACTCTGTGTAACCCCATAGACGGCAGCCCACCAGGCTCCCCCGTCCCTGGGATTCTCCAGGCAAGAACACTGGAGTGGGTTGCCATTTCCTTCTCCGATGTGTGAAAGTGAAAAGTGAAAGTGAAGTCTCTCAGTCGTGTCCGACTCTTAGCGACCCCATGGACCGCAGCCTACCAGGCTCCTCCGTCCATGGGATTTTCCAGGCAAGAGTACTGGAGTGGGGTGCCACTGCCTTCTCCACTTTAATCTCTACTTTCAGCTAAACCCCATAATACATTATAATCTTGGGTAAAAAAGTCAGCAGTTACTCAGTGTTCTAACAAATCACCTTTTAGGTGCAGACCCAGCCCAACAAGACACCTCTGCATGCAGTTAGTTCAGTTTCAAATGTATTTCATTTGAAACCCTGTCTGACTTAGCTCTCTAGTGTCTGAAATTCTGTACCCCTGTGTTTAAGATGTATCTCTCATAAGCATATAGTTGGGGTTTGGTGGTTTTGTTTTTTTTTTTTTTTTTAATCTTGTCTGATGATCTTTATCTCTTTGGAATATTTTACCTTGTTTATTTCAAATAAACTCATGTATTTGAGTTTAAACTACCACATTACCACTTACTTCCTGTTGGTCCCATCTGCTCTGCATTTCTCTCTCTCTACCTTGGTTTTATTCAGATTTACTGAATTTATTCTTCATCATCTATTTTCATCTAGATTATGTTGTTTTCTTGGTACCAGTTATGCTTAGGACATACATCTTTGGTCTGAAGGTTTTTTGTCACCTCTGGGAAATTCTGTCCAGTTATATCTTCAAATATTGTTTCTGTTATATTCCCTCTCAGTCTTTTTTAAAAAATATTAAACACAATTATTTTAAAGTTCAGGTCTAATTAATTCCACTATCTGGATCCTCTATGGATCTGGTTCCTTTGCCTCTTGTTTCTTTTGGTCTGTGGTGACAAATTTATTTCCTCATATGAAAAATGCAGGTAAAATTTGAGGCTCTACAATATGATATCTTCCTTCTAAGTGGTTTTAAATTTGCTGCTAAATCTAGACAAAGGACACTCACAATTTTAGATCACCACAACTCAATCAGGGTTTGACATAATACAAAACCTATTTCCAGGAGAGGATGTGGAGAAAAGGGAGCTTTCCTACACTGTTGGTGGAAATGTAAATTGGTATAACCACTTTGGAGACTAGTATGGAGGTTCCTTATAAAATGAAGTATAGAACTAACATATGATTCAGAAATCCCAATCCTGGGCATATATCTGGAGAAAACCATAATTCGAAAAGTTTCATACACCCCAGTGTTCATTGCAGCACCGTATTTACAACAGCCAAGACATAGCAGCAACTTAAATGTCCATCAACAGATGAATGGATAAAGAAGAGTTGGTACATATATATACTAGAATATTTCTCAGCCATAAAAAAGAACAAAATAATGCCATTTGCAGCAACATGGATGGACAGGGTGATTATCATGCTAAGTGAAGTATCTCAGACAGAGAAAGACAAGTATCATATGATATCACCTACATGTAGGACCTTTAAAAAAATGATACAAATAAATTTATATGTACAAAACAGAAACAAACTCACAAACATAGATAACAATCTTAAGGTTACCAAAGGGATGGGGGAGAGGGATAAATTAGGAATTGGAAGTAACATATACACACTATTATATGTAAAATAGATAACTAACAAGGACCTACTATAGAGCACATGGAACTCTGTTCAATATTTTGTAACAACCTATAGGGGGGAAGAATCTGAAAAACAATAGAGACAAATTTATATATGTGTATACACACACACACACACACACATATGTATATAACTGATTCACTTTGCAGTATTGGAGAAACTAATACAAAATTATAAATCAACTATATCCAATAAAAATTGACCAAAAAAAAAAATCTATTTCCAGTTTACTCTTAATCCTAGGTAGTGCCTTTGGGATCCCAATACAAAAATCTAAGGGGTTTAGCAGAGCTCCCTCTCTGATGAACCCTTCACTCTGGTGTTTATCTCACCTGTAAGCCTCTAAAAGCTCTGCTTAATATTCTCAGCCTTTGAATCACCTCTTCACTGGAAAACAGCCCCAGAGGCCCAGCTCATCCCTTCAGGTTCTTCTCCCAGATCTTTGATCCATAAGCTGTCACTGTTGCTACTTTGTTAAAGCCTTAGAAGAGATGTTTTTCATATTTGATCCAACTTTTCCATTATTCCCAGTCGGAAGATTGGCCTGAACCATCTAAATTCACCATTTTCAGAAGTAGACATCTCATGACCTAAAATCGAACCATTAGAGAGTTCTCTTTGGCTGAAGATTTTGCTTCTACTTAAAATCTAAACACTGAAGAAGAGTACATCAAGTCTCTTCACTCATTTACACTTTCAAGGAAATAAGTATTTTTATTATTTCCTAGATTGGGGGTGAAAAACACAAAAGGAAATAGTGGGTGCCATAAGTTTAGCTTGTGGGAAGAATTTTCAGAGTCTTGCATATACAGATAACAGGGATAAACTGATAATGTAGTTTATCTACATTAATCTATATTCACATATTTTTGATCCTAGGGTTTTATGGATGCCATTTAGATGGTTCTTAACTGTTCAAGTTCCTCACTGGAAAGATCAGTGTAAGGATATTAATCCATCCATCTGTGGCTGCCAATGGCAAGGTCAATCATCATTGGTACTGTTTGCCCTTAGCACGAAAAATCTGCTCAGCCTTAGCCTGATAAGCAACTCAGATGTCTTCCCTCAGGAAAGCACAGGCTACTAATTATGAAATGATTCTCTTGATATTTCATAAAGTTTATGCTCCCAGCCAATGGCAGAAATGATCATTTATTTATTCTGAACCATTTTTTTACGTGCAAAACACTAAGGTAGTTGATAAAAAGGATAAAAAAGCTGAATCCAATCCCATCCCTTCATTACATGACTCTAGTTATATAACTGTGATTTTAAGAGTTTTATTGAAGTGACTTACAATAAAGAACCATATATTGAAAGAAGTCAAGGCATAAACAATTAATAAATCTATGAACAAATCTCTACCCCTAGTTCTCAAGGAGTTTATGAACCAGAACTAACTCAGCTTACCGTGGAGTTAATTAGGATGGGATTGCCCTTGAATGGAAGGTCATTCAGTAACTTTGGAGCATAGCAGGATGCTCTCGCAATGTGGACACTGTGAGTTACCTGCCGAACAACCAGTGTTCCTCCTCTTTTTCTTAATAGAGCCTCAGTTTTATATTTATCCTCTCCACCCATAGTCAGGAAAAGGGAAGCCAGCCACCCCTCCCTCCCCAACATCTGCAGGGGTAGGTATGGTTGATCTAAATTAATCCTCTTCCAGGACCGGTAATTAGGGCAACAGTAGGCACATGCCCCAGCTCCCCACCCAGCAGGGTGTGGCGTGACCCAGACAACAGACAGGAGGAGTGAGAGCTGGGAAGATCTTCCTGGGAATCTGCAGGGAAGAAGGTGCTCTCCTCGCCTGATTCCTAGAGGGGCGGCTGCCAAGGCAATCCAGAGTGCGTGGGCAGGACTTAGAAATTTGGTGCAACTTAGACTTCCCTGGTGGTTCAGATGGTAAAGCGTCTGCCTACAAGGCGGGAGACATGGGCTCAATCCCTGAGTCGGGAAGATCTCCTGGAGAAGGAAATGGCAACCCACTCCAGTATTCTTGCCTGGAAAAGCCCATGGGCAGAGGAGCCTGCTAGGCTACAGTCCACGGGATCACAAAGAGTCAGATGCAACTTCACTTTTTTTTTAAATTTTTTATTAGTTGGAGGCTAATTACAAGATCCCCTGGAGGAAGAAATGGCAACCCACTTCAGTATTCTTGCCTGGAAAATTCCATGGACAGAGGAGCCTGGTAGGCTACAGTCCATGGGATCACAAAGAGTTAGACACGACTGAGCATACACAAACACACACACACAAGACAGAGCCATAGAAAGAGACCTGCTGTCTTCTCCCTCCAGATGCTTCTGTGTTTAATGATGACACCCAGAACTGTAACAAGGCTGAGGATGAAGTCAATGTGAAGAATGACAGACTCTAGATATGGCAAGAACATGGCCCTTTGATAACATCATTAAGCCAGTGAGGCTGAAAGTGTAAGAAATTAATTTTAGACATGATTTTCAAGAAGGAGAGAATGTAAGGATATTGCCACATCTTTTGCCTACCTTACTCTGCATGTGTTCGCACAGGCAGGAACCATATGGAAGTCATCGGGGTTGGGAGATAATCTTTAGTCACATAGTCTCCTCTTAGTGACTTTGTCCCCATTTGATAAGACACAGGAATTGGACAAATCACAATACAAATGACAGCATCATTCCTGACAAGGGCAAACTAAAGTGTTGGGCTGGATCTATGGTCAGAGTTGAGCTTCCTAATCTCTCTCTGTTGTATGTGGTACACAACTGAAGCTTTCCTCCTCCCCTGGAGGGCCAGGACCTACCTAGAAAACACATCAGAGTTGTGAGCAAAGAAGTGCTGCTGAAAAAGTTCTTTCCAAGAGACACCTCGGCAAGGTTGAGCCCTCCACGCTCAATTACTTCATCTGTCACACTCCCCACTCTTATCCCCCATCTCCCTCGAGACATACAATAAGGGTTTACAAGAGGCCCTTCCATGTAGTCCTTCCATTCTTCTCCATGTTGCAACAGTAGGGTACTAGTTCTTTCCTCTCCATGAAAACTGGATAAGGGGGACAGCTCCTCCACTGTAACAGGGGCAGAAGATGTGTTCAACAGAAGAGCACTTCTTATTTAATTGGTTTAGATTCCAACCTTAGCAGCATGTAAAACAAGTTAGTTGAGATTTTTAAGGAGATGTAATATATAGAGCTATATACATACATATACATGTATACATATATATATGCTATTTTGTGGTAAGGAATCAAAATTTCTTGGTTAATCTAAAAATTTACTTACTGGAGATTAACATTTTTATTAAAGAAAACTCTGATGGAGTCAGATTACCTGTGTGCCATGTGACAAGTGATGAAATTTGTTTGTTTCATCACACCTTTCCATTCCTAGCTCATCTTTTAAGGGTTTTTCTCTTTGTATATCCAACTATACAATCCACAGACAAAAATTTATTCAATTATTATTTATTGTAATGTAGTAATAGTTTCTTCAAGATTTTACTTGTATCTCAAAATTGTACTTGCATCTCACCACTAGCCGAAACATGAAGAGAATAGGAATGCCTTGAGATGTGCTCAGGCCAAATGGGGGAAAACTCAGATTAAAGCCATCAATTTTAAACACCTTGGTCAGTCTCATTTCCATGAGTAAGAACACTCAGAAACTGCTCAAAATGTGAAGGCTCAGTCAAAAAGATGTCAGCTGCACTCTTCAATTTATGGAGCTTGGAGCCTCCTCACATTCAATCCACTATCAAAGGAATGAGTCGCTGAGCTCAGGGAAGGGTTTAGCAACTCAAAGTTCTATTGGTAAAAAAAAATATTTAAGACCCACTACAGTTTCCCAGCCAAACAAAATAAATCTCCCCTGGGAGGGTAGGTGCAAAATCGATATGAAGGGAGAGCAATTGATGTACACAGGGAACTGCTATCTGGAAAATATTCAGAAGTTACATTTGCATGGCTAGCTATCCCTGGCCATCTGAGGCTGACCAGAAGCTAACAGACTGAACTCTACAGAGCTGAGAACTCTCAGTCACACAAGCTATATTTGGTGTTTTCTCACACGAACCTCTAGTAGAGAGGAAGAAAAGAATTAACACTGACCTGAGCTAAGGTTTAATGTATGCATTCAAATAGCACATTCTCCAATTCCCACTCCTCTTTTGAAATGAAACTTTTAAAAATGAAAAATTCACCCCCCCCCCAAATTAGGAGAATAATACATGGACCATCTGTGCTGTCCCCAACTAACTTGGGAAATAAAATATTATAAACACATTTGAAGCCTTTCTCATTTGCATGACCCTGCATCCCCCAACAGTGAAATATTCTCCTGGATTTTCCACTTATCATTCTCTTGGATGACACTTTCTAGCACATGTCTGTAATCCACAAACAATATACAGTATTTTAATGGTTTTAAAATTATATAAATAGCACCCTAGTGTGAATATCACTTCTGCAACTTGTATTTTTTTTTCTCTTGACATTATGTTTTCCAAATTGAAGATTTTTGAGCAGAGCCATAAGATTTTTCCTCTTGTTTTGACTTAGACCACCACAGTATTGAGAAATCAGGTAGATGAATAATAACTGAAGTACAGTTGGCCCTTCATACCTACAGTTTCTACATCCACAGATTCAACCAACCACAGATTGAAAATAATTGAAAAAATATTCCATAAACATCCAAAAAGCAAAACTTAAAACTTCCACAGTTGTACTGGAAACTGTTTACATAGCACTGACATTGCATTAGGTATTATTGGTACCCTAGAGATAATTTAAAGACTATAGGAGCATGTGCAGAGGATTAATGAAAATTCTACACCATTTTACAACAGGGACTTGAGTATCCAGATTTTGGTATCCACCTGGGGGTTCCAAGAACCAGTGCCCCCATGGATACCAAGGCATGATGGCAAATCACTCTGAGACTCCACCAAATTTGTTACTATATCCACCTATAATAAGCTAGTATCAACAATCATCAATTGGGAAAAATTATTATTTCTCATTCTTTACTGTTCTTTACTTATCTCTCATTTCATAAATACTACCCTACCATCCCACACTCCTCTGTTCTTTCTAAAGCCACTATCCCTCTAAGACAGAGAAGTATGTAGACACCAAAATATGGTATGGCAGGAAGCAATAGATTAGATGAATTCATCATGCTTGATTGTAGAAAAATGGGAGTTAGTTTTGAAGAGTCATGATAGGCTGGGAATGAAAAGAGATTGAGTCCCCAAGCCAATAAAAAACATCTCCAGTATATTCCCAGTCCCAGTTCATAAGTCCCCCTGAAGTGTGAGACCCATGGAGGCATAGAGTATGTTTCTACTTCTCTGTATCGCTGTGTGTGGCATATGCTCTGCATGAAACAAATTCACAATGGATATTTCTTGAGAAATCTGATGATGGTGGTGAAGATGACTGGGATCAAAAAAGGACAACATTAACACAAAGCCAGGCTTTTAAATAATCAAAATTACTGATCTGTTGCATTTTTAGGTAAGCTCTCCTAATCCTTTCTCGTATTTCCAACACAAACAAGCATCCTTTTTCATGTTCTTTCAATCTCATTAGCAAAAAAATAGGAAACCTGCTACCTTTGAATACCAATTATCTTCATATTTTTATACCTGAGGCTAAATATATCATCAATGAGCTTTAACCTTATCAGCTAGAGCCCTGTGCCACTGTGCTGACAGGAGGGCCAGCAGGTTCCCAGGGGGTATTCTGTCAGAACTACAAATCAAGATCTTCTTCAAACAACTATCAAGTCCTGCTTCATCCAGGCCAAGGCAGGGAAAATGAGCTTGTCTGTCAGAAAGTTAATAGATTACTTCACAATAAGAAATATAGCTGCCACGGAGAACAGAATATGCCAGTTTCCAAGACTGGCTTCCTCTTTCTCATGCAGTTCTGAAGGTTTGCTGATGACATTTATTTTCAGAAGGTCACCACTGTGTGTGCCTTTCTGCTGAGTTGCAAGAGGCCCTGTTCCTCTCAGCCAGAGGGAATATCCTGCTTGACCTTGACCAAGCTCAGCTTTCTCAGAGGTCTGTTTTACACTCAGTGGGTTTCTACTAATAAGTGGAAGTGTGAATCTCTGCTTCAGTCCTCTTTAAGTCCTTCTTTGTCTTTCTATCAGTCCTTCTTATTCTTAAAAATACTGATCTGATTAAGCCCTAGTCCCTAAAGCAAACCTCATAAGGGCTCTGAGCAAATGTGTATGTAAGAGTTAAGCTTAGTAGCGTTCTTTCTATGTGCAAAGAGTCCTAACTGGATCTCCTGAATCCAATCTATACCTATATTCATTTAAAGGGAAATTAAAATATTACTATCTCATAAAAGAGGGACATCTCTTCAAGTAAGCTGTTATACAGTAGACCATCAGCAAAGCTCTCAACCCTAAAATTGCATATTAAATCATAAACTGAACTGATGAAGATATAGGTGAGGAAATAAATAATATACATGCTGAAAAAACTCAGATGACATTAGTTCTCTATGACATTTTTGCTAACAGTTTACAATATCAGAATATGTGAGCTGAAAAAAATTTTAATCATTTTTTAATCACAAATTTCACAATGGTGCTTAAATTGACTTTGTCAAAATAACCAAATTACCACTGAAAATTTCATCAGGACATGAGAACATCTGAATCAAGCAATTATTTAGAAACTATTGATATGGTCATAATTTCTATTAATAGCAAAACACTGAAGATATCATATGAAGGTCAAGTATACTCCAACTTCAACTAGTCCCTTTCCAACAACAAGCTTAACAGATTTTTCATAATGCACAGTCCTTAACTATTTATGGATTTTATTTAATCTCAAAACCCAAAAAAGAGAGCTGGGATCTAGTCAGATCATTTTTAGTGGGCCAACGAACTACAGATTTTAAATCTATTTCAATAATTTGAGCAATACCAAAGAAATTCTTAGCAAAGGAGTTAGAGCAATTAAAAGTTTTGGCTGATGTGAAACATCAAACTTTCAATAACTCCCTCATGAATTTAATAAAACCTGGGTAAATATAAACCAAAATTCTTTGATACAACATCCAAAGGTTTAAGATGGACTTGTGTTTCCGGAAAAAGGCATTATTTTTAACTCTGGAGAATCTCCCCTTTCTAACTTCAAGGCCAGAATAAGATCTTGAGCATCGGCCTTAGAGGACATGTGTCCAGTGGCTATTCTCATGCCAAATGCTGAGAGCCAGGCCACTATTAGGGTGAGGTGGGGTGGGAACAGGAGACAAAGCAGATTTAAACATTGTCTGTTCCTTGTGCAGTGCATGTAAAAGAGGGGCTAGGACAGACAATAACTTATATGCAGAGTACATCATGAGAAATGCCAGGCTGGATGAATCACAAGCTGGAATCAAGATTGCAGGGAGAAATAGCAATAACCTTAGATATGCAGATGACACCACCCTTATGGCAGAAAGCAAAGAACTAAAGAGCCTCTTGATGAAAGTGAAAGAGGAGAGTGAAAAAGTTGGCTTAAAACTCAACGTTAAAAAAAGGAAGATCATGGCACCCAGTCCATTCACTTCATGGCAAACAATGGAGAAACAATGGAAACAGTGACAGACTTTACTTTTTTGGGCTCCAAAATCACTGCAGATGGTGAGTGCAGCTATGAAATTTAAAGACGCTTGCTCCTTGGAAGACAAGCTATGACCAACCTAGACAACATATTAAAAAGAAGAGACATTATTTTGCCAACAAAGGCCTGTCTATCATCACTCACCTAGAGCCAGACATCCTGGAATGACCAACCTAGACAGCATATTAAAAAGCAGAAACCTTTACTTAGCCAGCAAATTTCCATCTAGTCAAAGCTATGGTTTCCCCAGTAGTCATGTATGGGTGTAACAGTTGGACTATAAAGAAAGCTGAGCACAGAAGAATTGGTGCTTTTGAACTGTGGTGTTGGAGAAGACTCTTGAGAGTCCCTTGGACTGCAAGGAGATCCAACCAGTCAATCCCAAAGGAAATCAGTCCTGAATATTCATTGGGAGGACTGATGCTGAAGCTGAAACTCCAATACTTTGGCCACCTGATGCAAAGAACTGACTCATTGGAAAAGACCCTGATGCTGAGAAAGATTGAAGGCAGGAGGAGAAGAGGATGGCAGAGGATGAGATGGTTGTATGGCATCACTGACACAATGGGCATGGGTTTGAGCAAGCTCCAGGAGTTGGTGATGGACAGGGAAACCTGGCGTGCTGCTGTCCATGGTGTTGTAAAGACTTGGACAGACTGAGCGACTGAACTGGAACCAGGGGACAGCTAACTTGATGTCCATTGCGTCAAGCCAGCAGGAGAAATACCACATATTATGATACATGAAATATATTTTTAATAATACTTCTGATAACCTTTATCTCTTGTGTTCAGTCACTTCAGTCGTGTCTGACTCTTTGTGACCCAATGGAACATAGCCCACCAGGCTCCTCTGTCCATGGGATTTTCCAGGTAAGAATACTGGAGTGGGTTGCCATTTACTCCTCCAGGGGATCTTCCCCATCCAGGGATCAAACCTGCATATCCTGCTTCTCCTGCATTGCAGACAGATTCTTTACCAATAAGCAACCGGGAATAGTTAGCATCTAATTAGAAGCCAGCAACTGAGTTTTTCCCACCCAGCTTAGTAGCTACACCTAAAGAACACCAAAAACTTTTCCTACATCATGTGGGCAGGATACAGAACACAGATCCAGGTCCATCCTGGATTTTCTGCCACTTACAAGCCTTCTGGTTATGAACCATGCATGAACCTCTCTGAGCCAGTTTCTTCTTAATAGGCTATGGCCAGATTGCAAGAAAAGATGAGACAGAGATGAGCTATAATCATCACTTCATGTAACTCTATGAGACCTTTCTTGTCTTACAGCACAGTACAGTGGAAGGAACACAGGCTTGGAGTTGGAGAGTTAGCGGACTGTCTGCTAACTAGTGCCATGTTATATAGGAATAGTAGCTAGCATCTCTAGGCTTTATTTTCCCCCATCTGTAAAATGGGGATAATGATACCTTCACCTCACTTTTTAAGAGACATCTTCACACAGCTTTTCAAGGGCAGAGACCTACACTTATAGGTGCTCAGTAAGGGAGGTAATAGCAGTGATTGTTGCTGTTGTTATTATTATTATTACTATGCTGGTTGATTGACCTGGAGAGGCTGTGGGACAAAGTAAGAAACAAAGTGAAGAAGAAAGGAAGGCAGAAGTGGAGCTGCCTTGACAGAAAGAGACTGGTGGTGTGTGAGGGGAGAAGAAATAGGTTAAGAAAATTAGGGGAGAAATCTTTAAAAAGCCAGAGTGGAAAGTTCCTTCTGAGAGAAGGTCAGTAACCACATAAAAATAGGTTGAGGGGAGGAGAAACAGAACCCATGGGGGTGGTGATGGTGCAGCCATTCTAATAAAAACTTCAAAAAGACACATGAGAATCAAAACCTTCCCTGGCAAATGGGACCACTGTGATTGGTATGAGTCAAGAGATTCCTTGGAAGAAATGCGCCATCATGACAGCTAATTGAAAGCTGCTATGGTAAGCATCCAAAGAAAATGGCTTTGACTATACTTAAAGAATATAACAAATACATACAAATCCTATCAGGTGTTCACTGTCCTACTATACCCTAGTTTAAGGGAGAAAGGGTAACAATTCCAGCACAGTACTGAATACAAAACCCTGTGGAGAGGGAACACCAAGATTCCACCTGCCTTCAGGACTTTAAGTAAAAAAAATAATAGGCCCTTTTCATTCAGAAGACACCATACTATTTCAGGGGAAATTTCTGAGAGGGAATTTATTACTACACAAATCACTCCTATGTAACTACAACTAACCAATTGGTTTACCCAAAGAAATCAAGGACTTTTTTTTTAAATATAAATATCACACTGGAATCCCCAGTTTCCAGGACACAGTGGAAAGGCCTTCCAGTTCCATCTCATGAAGGAACAGCTGAAGGTGCCTCACAAGAGGCCCTACCCCATCCTCAATGATGTAGATTCTTCACCTCACCTCCGCCTTCACCCAAGGTATGCAGATACCTAGGTACACACTCTCTATCAACCAGGAAACTGAAGCTTATTCACCATAGAAAGCAGGGAAACTTGGTGACCTCAGCTTCTGAGGACTCAGAATACTTGATATTAAAAGGGCTTCCTGCTTCTCCCTCTTTGTTAAGGGGGAAAAAAAAAGTGAAGAATTTCTTGAAACACTGGGGAATCTCTTCGGCTATACTAGTATATATATGCCTTGTGCCTTCCTTGCAAAGACATGTCAATCTGGAACAAGATGACCAGGACAAATCCCAAGATAGGTGAGGTGAGCAACACAGCTTAGATGTGGATGGAAACAGTGAGTGAATGAATCTGGAGAGAAGAGCAAAGAGAAGCAACCCAATGGTCATTGTGGAGGACAACCAGGTGGTATAAAGGGGATGGAAGTGTGGTACCCAAGGAGCTCCGGACAGGAGCCAGCTAAGGGTGGAAGTGCCCTCGGGGACATGGAACCAGCAGCAGAGAATGCAGTGGGTGCAAGAGAGACAATAAAACATTGTTTCCATAATCCCAGCTGATACCTTCATTATGCCTGCTTCTGGGAGGAGCCACCACAAAGCTGTTTGCTTTCTTTATTTGACAAGGTGCAGAGAGCTGCTGCTGGCCAGATTTTACACAAAACCATGATTTCTGAGGCCAAAATGCTTGCTGGTGAAAAAATATATTCCTAGGATTTGAGTGGCTTCCTTCAAACAAAGGATAAAAGATGTAGGATTTATTCCTGCACATCAGCTTTCCAACTGTTTTCATCAATGCATATTCCCCCAAAGTATACACAGGACAGAGTTCACTGAGAGAATGATACTCATTTTGTCATTTCCAATAGGTCTCAAAATACTAAATTTACATTAAAGGACAAATCCCTTTCAAGTCTTATGAAAGAAAAAGGCTCACAAGACCAAAAAGATGGAGGTGAACTTAAAAGTCCTCTTATTCTATCTTCAAGCTGCTTGGGTTACTAACAGTTTAAATACTTGACACTGACCCTTTTGCAGACTTGAGCAGTCAAGATCTTTTACTGAATTATCATTCTTTAATAAAATATAATTCTTCAGGCAGATTTACCCATGCCTAAGAAAGTATATTCAGTGTTAAAAATTAAATGAAACAAATGTTTACAGCGCTATATAATTTAGCATTTGAACTGGGGTAAAAAGGGGGTCTAAAGTGGTCATATTCCCCCAACACCATGTCCAGACAAGCCTAAAAGCATCCAACCTGTCTGTTACCAATTCTGGTAAACCAGCAGGAAGACCTCTAAGTACTGGCAGCAATGAATGAGCGGAAATAAGTGACACATATTCAGGATTTCTCTCTTTCCCGACTCCACTGAATTCACAACCCAAGATAAAGACAAATGAGAAGAGGGAAAGAATAGAATAGCAGAAAGACTAATCCTAGGAAAACAGAAAGGTGAGGTTTATTCAGTGGTAGACAAAGTCTTCCTTAAATACCTAAATGTCCCACCTATTGCCAGGTATCCATGACATTAGCCAACAGAATTACTGTATAATCTACTGGAGGAGAAAAGGAGAAGCCCCCACATATGGACCAGAAAGCCTCCGTTGCATGATACTGGCTCTCTACTTTCCACTATGGAAAGATAGACCACAGTGTATCTTTGTATACTTTGGTGATACAGGCAATTCATGATAGTCAGAACATCCTGGAATGAGGCCCAGGTGGTGCCAGTAAAGCAGCTATTGAACAAATATTCCTGATGTCTGATTCTCGGAAGGATACTTTAAACAAAACAAAAATTATATTTTGTTGTAAAATAAAACATGGCACATGTAACAAAATGGTTTTGCCCTTCTAATAAAAGTCAGAACCTTACTTTAGATGAAAGGGGTGGCGAATACCCCTCACAACTGGGGTTTATCAGTTTAAAAGATTCAAAGATGTATTTTGCTTTGCTTTGTATAACTTTCCTTCACCAATGTCTGAAATCTGTATGGGACTGTATTCCTCAGGGGGAAGATATGCCAAATATTGTTTGTTTTAAACATGGCTGGTAATCAATAACATAATAGGTCCTTCCACTTATTTCACTTAAAGCTCATATGTCCTCACTCCCTCCTTTCTACACTTTGGGGGTTGAGATAGCCAAGTGTGTAACTTGAAAACCCTACTGACATGGTGATGATATCCACATGGAGGACTTGCATATGTAGGGCCAAGCAGACAGGGTGGCAGTCTATAGTAAGTACTGGTTCCCAAAATTGAGAGATTGAGTCATCCCTGGAGAAGGGAATTGCTAAGATTCAACACATGATTCAGAAGTGGTTTGCAAACACACTGCTGGTGAAGAACTGAGCAACAGTTAAGATCAGAATAGCCTGCCAGTTTGAACAAAGTTTTGAAGGAGTTCTTTGTCCAGTAACCCATCTGAAGAAAGGTGGTGTTAAAGAAGTCAAGTAGTCCACAAAGAGGGTTTTGAATGTATCCGTTTGGAAGACACTTTCCAGTTTAATTCCATGCCTTCTCTGTTGTAGAATGGGCCTGGTTCATCATCCATTCAGTTCAGTTGCTCTAAAATTTAGATATAACATTTCTAAAGGCAATATGCTTATCTTGGTTCTGACTCCATGATTTCCAAGCAATTTATGATCATTTATTTGCTGTGACAAATAGGATGACCTCAAGAAGAAGATGCCCTCGATACTGAACACAGTATTCCAAATCTGGAAAGACATTCACCCCACTGTAAATCACTCTGAAAGCTTCCTGGTTTATCATGTGTTTCTTGGGGGTTTAGGATGTGTCAACACCTAAGGGCCGCAGGCACTCTGGGAAAATCGAACCCAGAAAGTTTTCGATTGCCCTTAAACCATAGAATCTCCACCAAGGAATATCTAGTGAGGCTTTAACTGAGCTAACACCAACTTCATTTAGCAGCAGCTTTTTTTTTTTTTTTCTTTTTAAAGCAGAAAAGACACAATGCTCCCCCTGCCTGAGGGCTGTTTGGTCCCCCTCCAATAGCACTGCATTCTCTCAACAGATCATTCAAACACATCCTCCCTGGACCATCATGAAGATGTTTTGTTCTGGTGAAGAGTGGTTAACGCGGATGTTAGAACAACCCAGAGTCATTTTTATTGTGAAGACTGGATGTGTAATTCAAACTTGCGAATTCAATAACTTCTCATTCTAGCGCCCAAAGGAAATGTGTCTAGTCGAGCTCATTGTAATCATATGCCCTCCAGCACACTGAAAACCCATTTAGAAAAGAACAAGACACTCCAGACGCTTGCTGCACCGCCGGGGATGGGTGCACAAGGGAGACTGCAGGCCCTCGGAAATGGGAAATCACATAATTTCTTTATGAAAAAAAATTCATTATCTTTTTATTTACCTCACTGGGATGCTCTGAAGTATCAGCCATACTAGCCAACTTTTCCCCTTTCCCTGGGAGCCCTAAATCCTTCATAAAATATATCACTTCCCAATGATGTACCTAAAATACATCTTTGAACGAATACATGTCTAGATGGGTAAAGTTGCATTATCTTTTAGGGTAGATGAGGCTTAAAATTTGGCTTGGACTTAAGGCATGGAGGGCAGTAATTTAGGAAATAGGCTTGAAAAGACTGTTGAACTTAAAAAAAAAAAATTATAGCTGGCAAAAAAAAAAAATTATAGCTGGCACTTGTCATGTGTCAGACACTACCTTACTGGGAGCTTCTGACATGTTTGTAATCCTCCCAATAAGCCTGCAAGATAGTTATTATCTGTCTTTTGCTAATGGAGAATCTGAGAGATAGGAAGTAACATTCCCAAGGTTACACAACCAGACAGCCAGAGAGACAAATCTGTCTGATGTCCAAAGACTTTTCCTTGAAATACACTGGAGAAATTCTCAGAATTAGTTCTGGATCAATGATTAAACAGTCAGCCTCTCTCTGCCTTCATTTTTTCCTTCTATAAAATAAAGGTAATATATGAAGTAATTCCAAGTTTCCTTCTTTAAATCTTATGACACTATGTGAATTCTACACTGCCCAATACGCAATGCAGCAGCATTTTCCTAGGATTTGTAGAAGCCTTCAAAGTGCTAAAGCACAAAAATCTTGTTTATAATTTACTGGCTAAACACTATGCTAGCAGTTACCTTCAATAGGCAATTACCAAAATTGAACCTGGAAGACAGCAAATGGTTTTAGTTCTTCCTAAAAGGTTCAGTGTAGTCAACAGAAAACAAACAAACATATTCACCTTAATGGATCTAATTATGAGCTTCCCAGGTGACTCTGGTAAACAATCCGCCTGCCAATACAGGAGACAAGGGTTCGATCCCTGGGTTAGGAAGATCCCCTCAAGAAGGAAATGGCAACCCACTCCAGTATTCTTGCCTGGGAAATCCCATGGACAGAGGAGCCTGGCAGGCTATGGTCCATGGGTTCGCAAAGCGTCGGACATGACTTAGTGACTGAACAACAACAACAATTATTACAGGGTGATCTTTGAGGACTGGGCCTGCAGGTGACCTTAGCTGCCACAATTCCAATGGTGTATTTCAGGTGCTTTTGGCTCAGTTTGTCTTTCAATAATACCTGCTGCTTATGTAGATATGAATATCTGAGAGTTGAAATACTGTAGCTGACATTCTTTGCAAAATTCCAGGTTTGAAGAATTCTGTCCATTGTAAGATCCCTTATTAGTATTAGGGGTTTAAAATTAGGTAAAATGGTTTTGTTGTAAGTGGGAACTATTTCTGGGTATGTAGCAAATTAACGTCAAACTCAGGTGTCAGTTCTGTTCTGCCAGGAACAGACTGTGTGACAGAGGGTTAAATAAAGAGCTGACACACCTCCTCTGAACCTCAACTCCTTACTGATAAATGTGTGTAATAATCTTCACCTTACAAGGTTGTTGTGAAACAACAGGAAGTGGGATATAGAAACAACCTCCTAACTGGTGTCTCTGCTTCTATCCCAGCCCCCACAGACTTTTCTCAGAACAGCAACTAAAGAGATTCAGATAAAAACAGAAGTGAAAGAACTGCTCTCTCACTCACAGTAAAAGCCAAAGGCCCCTATGTAAGGCCCTCCAGGATCCGTACCTTCTCCCCACCCCTTCACCCCCTAGTTCTCTGCTCTTATCTCTGGTCAGCCTACCTCTTGAATAGTGTGGCGGCCACACTGCCCTCCTCGCAGGTGTTGGAGTGTACCAGGCACGCTGCTGCCTCAGGACCTTTGCACCTGAAGCTCCCTCTGCCTGGAATCCTCCTTCCCCAGATGTGCACAACTTGTTCCCTCACTCCTGCGGGTCTCTGCTCTCAGAGCACCTTCTCAGTACAATCTTCCTTGGCATCCTTTCCAAAATGATCATTCCTCTGCCCCCAAGTCCTCTCTCCCTCCTCTTCTATTTATTTTAACTTTAGTATTTATTACCATATAACAGACTGTAGGTTTTACTTATTTGTCTTGTTTTTTAGCTGTTTTGCCTTCTAGAGTCTGAGCTGCCAAGACACAGATCTTTGATTGGCTTTTCCATTGCTATGACACCAGTTTTCAGAGTTGTGCCTGGCATATTAGTATTCATTAAGCTGTTTGGATAAAGAAAAAGAAAGAAATAAGTCTTTTTAAGGCACTACTGTCCATAGTAGCAAAAAGCTGGAAAAATATGTCAATAGATAAGTAGATAAATAAATTGCGGTATGACACACACACAAATACAATTTAGAAGTGAAAAATGAAGGCAACTGTGAAAAATATACATGATTCTTAGAAATATAACTTGAGTAAATAAAGTAAGCTGCAGAAAACCTTAATACACAGCATAACACCAAAGCCCAATTATAAGGAAAACAAAACAGTACCTTGTTAGGAATACATGCATATATGATAAAAACTATATATATATAAATGGAATTAATTTGCTTGCCAGGAAATCCCTGAACACTACCTTCCTGTAACTGTCACATATATAAATTGGGTAACCACACAAAGCAATAGACTATATAATTTAAATATATTACATAAATATAGTGAAGCAATAAAATAAAATAGAAATGTGATGCACAACTGTTTCAGGTTAACAGTTATCTCAAGAGAGATAATTAAAGTGTTAAGGGGTATCATCAACATTTCTTCTTTCCTTCCTTCTCCTTTCCTTTCACCTTCCTTTCTCTTTGAGAGAGAGAGAGAAAGGAAGAGAGATGCAATAGTGTGAAAGTATTAAGTCTTCCCAAATTAAGCTATAATTTCCATGTAATTAGAAAAAAACTCCAACAGGATTTGAAAGAATCTGAAAAGCATATAATCCTGAAATGCATATGAAAAAGCAAATGGCCAAGAACAGGTATGAACTATAAAGAAGAATAGGAACAAGAACAAGGAAGGCTTGATGCCTGACCAGATACTACAGCAATGCCCCCTTAACCTTGGGGGATTTGACACAAAAACCCCTGGTAGATGCCTGAAACTGCATAGTATAGAACCCTACATACACTATATTTTTCCCATGCATACCTATGATAAAGTTTAATTTATTAATTAGGCAAGAAGCAGATTAACAACAATAATAAAAGAGAATTATAATGTATGGTAATAAAAGTTATGTGAATGTGGTCTCTCTTTCTCCCAAAATATCTTATTGTACTCTACTCACCCTGCTTGTAATGATGTAAATCAGATGATAAAATGCCTAGGTGATAAGATAAAGTGAGGTGAACCAAGTAAGCATTGTGATATAGCATTAGGCTATTATTGACTTGCTGACAATGAGTCAGAAGAAGAATCATGCTGTTACCTATGAACTATTTCTGGAATTTTCCACTTAATATTTTCATACCATGATTGACTGTGGGTAACTAAAACTGCAGAAAGTGAAACTTCAGATAACAGGGGTAGAGGTGGGTAAGAGGATATTTACAGCATAGTGGTTAATTGCACAAACTCTGGAGTCAGACTTCATTAATTTGAATCTCTGTTTTGCAATGTGCCACCTATGGTTGTGTTTTTTCACATGATTCTTGTTTAGATAAAATGACATCATACATAAAGTCCTCCCAATTTGTCTGACAAGTAATAAGTGCTTTGTAAGTGTTAGATATTATTGAAGCAATAAATTGGCAAAAGACATAATTAGACAATTCACTGAAGTAGAAACTTTATAGTGTCCAATAAACATGGAAAATTGTGTCAACCTGTAAGCAGTCTATAATGGACACTCCCACATAAGGACACTATTTCAAGACCACGGTCAGTAATTGTTGTAGGTAAATTCATAGAGGTAAAGTAGTTAAGCAAAATGAAAAGGCAGAGGAACTGCTCTCGATTGAAAGTACAAGAGAAAAGCACTGAAAAAATAGTGAAGTATAAATAATTTACCAGATAAAGAATTCAAAATGTTAGCAAATGAATGTTCATTGAATTAGGGGAAAAAATAGATGAACACAGTGAGAATTTTAACAAGGAACTAGAAAATATGAAAAAATTATAAATGAAGACTTTTATAAGTAAAATAAAAAAATACACTAGAAGGAATGACTAGCAGACTAAGTGATACAGAAAATATATAAAATAGAGGCCAAAAAAAAATAGAGAAGATCGATGAAACCAAGAGCAGTTGTTTTTTTCAAGATAAATAAAATGGTTGGACCAAGTTCAACAAGAAAAAAGAGAATGAATCCAAATAAACAAAGTAAAATATTAAAGAGGAGAAATAACAGCCAATATCTCAGAGATACAAAAACATCATAAGAGAATACTGCAAGAGTTACACACCAACAAAATACGCAACATAGAAGAAATGGACAAATTTCCAGAAATGAACAAGACTGAATCAGGAAGAAACAGATAATTTGAACAGATTGACCGCTAAAAGTGAAATTGAATTTGTAATAGAAAAAGTCCCAAGAAAGAAAAATACAGAACTGGACGGCCTCACAGGGGAATTTTACCAAACATATAAAGAAGAATACCTAGTCTCCGTTCCAAAACACTGAAATGGGCAGAACATTCTCCAAAATTCATTCAGCAAGATCACTGTTACCCTGATATCAAAACCAGACAAAAACACTATAGAAAATAGACCCAATATTTTTGATGAACACTGATGAAAAGTTCTCAACAAAATATTAGCAAACCAAATCCAACAACACATAAAAAGGATCATACACCATGATCAGGAAGGATTTATTCCATGGTAACAAGGATGGTTCAACATACACAAAAATCAAAGTGACACACCATATTAACAAAAGGAGAGATGAAACCCACATGATCACCTCAACAGATGCAAAAAAAGCATCTGACAAAATTCATCATCCACTCAGAATAAAAACTCTCAAAGTTACTATATAGTGGGGACATACCTCAACTTACTATTTAGGACAAACTTAGAGTTAACATTACACTCAAACGGTGAATAGCTGAAAGCCTTTCTATTAAATTTAGGAATGAGACAAGGATACCCACTTGCATTGCTTCTATTTAACACAGTATTCAAAATCCTAAGCACGGTACTCAGACAAGAAATAAAAGCTATTCAAATTTTAAGGTAAGAAATAAAACTTTTACTGTTTGCAGATGACATGATACTCTATATCAGTTCAGTTCAGTTCAGTCGCTCAGTCGTGTCTGACTGTTTGTGACCCCATGAATCGCAGCACACCAGGCCTCCCTGTCAATCACCAACCCCTGGAGTTTACTCAAACTCATGTACATCGAGTCAGTGATGCCATCCAGCCATCTCATCCTCTGTCATCCCCTTCTCCTCCTGCCTCCAATCCCTCCCAGCATCAGGGTCTTTTCCAATGAGTCAACTCTTCACTTGAGGTGGCCAAAGTATTGGAGTTTGAGCTTCAACATCAGTCCTCCCAATGAACACCCAGGACTGATCTCCTTTAGGGTGGACTGGTTGGATCTCCTTGAGTCCAAGGGACTCTCCAGAGTCTTCTCCAACGCCACAGTTCAAACGCATAAATTTTTCGGCATTCAGCTTTCTTCACCATCCAACTCTCACATTCATACATCACTGGATAAAACATAGCCTTGACTAGACGGACCTTTGTTGGCAAAGTAATGTCTCTGCTTTTTAATATGCTATCTAGGTTGGTCAGAACTTTCCTTGCAAGGAGTAAGCGTCTTTTAATTTCATGGCTGCAGTCACCATCTGCAGTGATTTTGGAGCCCAGAAAAATAAAGTCTCACACTGTTTCCACTGTTTCCCCATCTATTTCCCATGAGGTTGATGGGACCAAATGCCATGATCTTAATTTTCTGAATGTTGAGCTTTAAGCCAACTTTTTCACTCTCCTCCTTTACTTTCATCAAGAGGCTTTTTAGTTCCTCTTCACTTTCTGGCATAAAGGTCATGTCATCTGCATATCTGAGGTTATTGATATTTGTCCTGGCAATCTTGATTCCAGCTTGTACTTCTTCCAGCCCAGCGTTTCTCATGATGTACTCTGCATATTAGTTAAATAAGCAGGGCGACAATATATAGCCTTGACGTACTCCTTTTCCTATTTGGAACCAGTCTGTTGTTTCATGTCCAGTTCCAACTGTTGCTTCCTGACCTGCACACAGATTTCTCAAGAGGCAGGTCAGGTGGTCTGGTATTCCCATCTCTTTCAGAACTTTCCACAGTTTATTGTGATCCACACAGTCGAAGGCTTTGGCATAGTCAATAAAGCAGAAATAGATGTTTTTCTGGAAATCTCCTGCGTTGTTGATGACCCAGAGAATATTGGCAATTTGATCTCTGGTTCCTCTGCCTTTTTTAAAACCAGTTTGAACATCTGGAAGTTCCCGGTTCACGTATTGCTGAAGCCTGGCTTGGAAAATTTTGAGCATTACTTTACCAGCGTGTGAGATGAGTGCAATCATGCATTAGTTTGAGCTTTCTTTGGCATTGCATTTCTTTGGGAGTGGAATGAAAACTGACCTTTTCCAGTCCTGTGGCCACTGCTGAGTTTTCCAAATTTGCTGGCATATTGAGTGCAGCACTTTGACAGCATTGTGTTTCAGGATTTGAAATAGCTCAACTGGAATTCCATCACCTCCACTAGCTTTGCTCATGGTGATGCTTTCTAAGGCCCACTTGACTTCACATTCCAGGGTGTCTGGCTCCAGGTGAGTGGTCACACCATCGTGATTATCTGGGTCATGAAGATCTTTTTTGTACAGTACTTCTATGTATTCTTGCCACCTCTTCTTAATATCTTCCACTTCTATTAGGTCCCTACCACTTCAGTCCTTTATTGAGCCCATCTTTGCATGAAGTGTTCCCTTGGTATCTCTAATTTTCTTGAAGAGATCTCTAGTCTTTCCCATTCCGCTGTTTTCCTCATTTCTTTGCAGTGATCACTGAGGAAGGCTTTCTTATCTCTCCTTGCTATTCTTTGGAACTCTGCATTCAAATGGGAATATCTTTCCTTTTTTTCTTTGCTTTTCACTTCTTTTCTCTTCACAGCTATTTGTAAGGCCTCCTCAGATAACCATTTTGCCTTTTTGCATTTCTTTTCCATGGGGATGGTCTTGATCCCTGTCTCCTGTACAATGTCATGAACCTCTGTCCATAGTTCATCAGGCACTCTGTCTATCAGATCTAGATACTCTATATAGAGAACCCTAAAGTCTCCACCCAAACCTATTAGAATAATTTAATTCAGAAAGATTGCAAGATACAAGATGCATATACAGAAATATGTTGCTTTTCTGTTCCCCAACAATATCAGGAAGTAAAAAAAAAAAAAATGTTTAAAATTGCATCAAAGAAACAAAATATCTAGAAATAAACTTAACCAAAGAGATAAAAGACCTATACTCTGAAAACTATAAAACATTAATGAAGGAAATTGAAGATGATTCAAAGATGGTTCAAAAAAATTGCAAGATAACTCATATTCTTGAATTGAAAGTATCAGTATTATTAAAACATTATTAAAATGGCCATACTACCCAAAGCAACCTACAGATTTAATGCAGTCCTTACCAAAATACCCCTTACAGAATTAGAATAATCCTAAAATTTACATGAAACAACAAAAGACCATGAATTACCAAAACAATGCTGAGAAAAAAGAATGAAGCTGGAGTTATAACCCTTCCAGACTTCAGCCTATACTATCAATACAAAGCTTCAGTAATCTAAACAATATGGTATTGGCAAAAAAACAGATATATAGACCAACGAAGCAGAACAGGGAGCCTAGAAATAAAAGCATGCACCTTCAATCAATTAATCTATAACAAAGAAGGCAAGAATATAAAATGGAGAAAGATAATCTTCTCAATAAGTGGTGTTGGGAAATCTTGACAACTACATGTAAAATAATAATTTAGAACATTCCCTCACACCATATACAAAGTAAACTCAAAATGGCTTAAAGACCTAAATGTAAGACTTGGAACAATAAAACTCCTAGAACTTAAGCAAAAAGAAATAATAAGAAATAATATTTCTTAAGGCAATAATAATAATAATATCAAAAGTAAACAAATGGGCCTAACTAAACTTAAAAACTTTTGCACAGCAAAGAAATTGATCAATAAAATAAAAAGACAACCTATAGAACTGGAGAAAATATTTGTAAATGATATGACAGACAAGGGATTAATATACCAAATATATAGATAGCTCATACAAAAAAAATCAAATAAATAGTTAACAGGCACATGAAAAGATGTTCATCATTGCTAATTATTACAGAAATGTAAATAAAAACCACAGTGAGGTATCATCTTACCCTGGTCAAAATGGCTACCATCAGAAAGACACAAACAATAAATGTTGACTAAGATATGGACCAACCTAGACAGTATATTAAAAAGCACAGACACTACTTTACCAACCAAGGTCCGTCTAGTCAAAGCTATGGTTTTCCCTGTAGTCATGTATGGATTTGAGAGTTGAACTATAAAGATAGCTGAGAACCAAAGAATTGATGCTTTTGAACTGTGGTGTTGCAGAAGACTCTTGAGAGTCCCTTGGACTGCAAGAAAAAACAACCAGTCAATCCTAAAGGAAATCAGTCCTGAATATTCATTGGAAGGAGTGATGCTGAAACTGAAATTCCAATACTTTGGCCACCTGATGCAAAGAACCAACTCACTGGAAAAGACCCTGATGCTGGGAAAGATTGAATGCGGGAGAAGAAGGGGAGACAGAGGATGAGATGGTAGGATGGCATCACTGACGTGATGGACATGAGTTTGAGTAGGCTCCGGGAGTTGGTGATGGGCAGGGAGGCCTGGTGTGCTGCAGTCCATGTGGTGGCAAAGAGTTGGACACGACTGAGCAACTGAATTGAAGATGTGGAGAAAAGGAAACCCTTGTAGATTGCTGTGGGAATAAAAATTGGTGCAGCCCCTAAAGAAAACAGTACAGTAGATTCTTTAAAAGCTAAAAATAGAACTGCCACATGATCCAGAAATTTCACTCCTGTATATATATTTCAAAAGATGAAAACATTAATTCAAAAAGCTACACTCCTCCAATGTTGACAGCAGCACTATTTACGATAGCCAAGACAAGGAAGCAAGTCAAGTGCCCATTAACAGATGACTGGATTAATTACTAAGATGTGGTATATGTGTGTGTGTCGATATATCAATATATATACTACTGAATATTACTCGATCATAAAAATGATGAGATTCTACTGCTTCTAAGAATGTTTTATTATATTTAATGAAATAAGTCAGACAGAGAAAGACAAATACTGTATGATATCACTTATATGTGGAACCTAAAAAATAATACAATTGAATGTATATGTATATAGAAACAGATTCACAGAAAACAATGTTATGGTTGCCAAGGGGGAGACAGAAGTGGGGAGGCACAAATTAACAGATACAAATACTACATGCAAAATTGATAAGCAATAAGGCATACATTGTCACCCTGCTTATTTAACTAATATGCAGAGTACATCATGAGAAACGCTGGGCTGGAAGAAGCACAAGCTGGAATCAAGATTGCTGGGAGAAATATCAATAACCTCAGATATGCAGATGACATGACCTTTATGCCAGAAAGTGAAGAGGAACTAAAAAGCCTCTTGATGAAAGTAAAGGAGGAGAGTGAAAAAGTTGGCTTAAAGCTCAACATTCAGAAAATTAAGATCATGGCATTTGGTCCCATCAACCTCATGGGAAATAGATGGGGAAACAGTGGAAACAGTGTGAGACTTTATTTTTCTGGGCTCCAAAATCACTGCAGATGGTGACTGCAGCCATGAAATTAAAAGACGCTTACCCCTTGCAAGGAAAGTTCTGACCAACCTAGATAGCATATTAAAAAGCAGAGACATTACTTTGCCAACAAAGGTCCGTCTAGTCAAGGCTATGGTTTTTCCAGTGGTCATGTATGGATGTGAGAGTTGGATGGTGAAGAAAGCTGAGCACCGAAGAACTGATGCTTCTGAGCTGTGGCGTTGGAGAAGACTCTGGAGAGTCCCTTGGACTCAAGGAGATCCAACCAGTCCACCCTAAAGGAGATCAGTCCTGGGTGTTCACTGGAAGGACTGATGTTGAAGCTCAAACTCCAATACTTTGGCCACCTCAAGTGAAGAGTTGACTCATTGGAAAAGACCCTAATGCTGGGAAGGATCAGGGGCAAGAGGACAAGGGGATGACAGAGGATGAGATGGCTGGATGACATCACTGACACAATGGGCATGTGTTTGGGTTGGCTCCGGGAGTTGGTGATGGACAGGCAGGCCTGGCGTGCTGTGATTCATGGGGTCGCAAAGAGTCGGACATGACTGAACGACTGAACTGAACTGAAGGCATACATTATAGCACAGAAATTTATACCCATTATCTTGTCATAGCCTATAATGCACTATAATCTGCAAAAAACACTAAATTACCATGCTGTGCACCTCAAACTAACATAGTATTGTAAATCAACCACTTCAGTTTTTAATAAAAGGTTGAAGAGGATGAAACATTCCAAATTCATTCTATAAGACCACCATTACCCCAACAGAAACCAAGCAAAAACAGAAAACTGCAGGCCAATATCCTTGATCAACATAGGTGCAAAAACTCTTGATAAAATACTAGCAAACCAGCAAAATATTTAACAGACTCACATACCATAATCAATAGGTACTTATTCCAGGATGCAGAGATGGCTCAGTATTCACAAAACAATTAATGCTTTGATTCACCACATTACAAAAGGAAGGATAAAAATCAGATGATTATCTCAACAAGTGCAGGAAAAAGCATCCATTTATAATAAGAAAAAATGCTCAATGATGTAAATACAGAGGAATGTACCTCTACATAATAAAACCATAACAGGCCCACAGCTAACATCTTAATGGTGAGAAATATAAGATTGTCTTCTAATACCAAGACAAGAATGCCCTCTAATCACTTTATTCAACATAGTATTGGAATTCAAAGTCAGAACATTAGATAAGAAAAAGAAATAGAGGCCACCTAAATTGAAAAGGGAGAGGTAAAGCTATCACTATTTGCAGGTGACATGATATATACAGAAAACTCTATAGACTCCATCTAAGAGCTGTTAATAGTAATAAATTTAGCAAAGTGGCAGGATACAAAAGTCAATATACAAAAGTCTATTGCATTTCCAAACACTAATAATGACCTAACATGAAAAGAAATTAAGGAAATCTCATCGACAATTGCATCAAAAGGAACATCCAGTGATAAATTTAACCAAGGAGGTGAAAGGTATATACACTGAAATCTATAAGACATTAATGAAAGAAACTGAAGAAGACACAAATGAATGGAAAGATATTACACATGCATGAATTAGAAGAATATTGTTAAAATGTCCATCCTACCCAAAGCAATCCCTATGAAAATTCCAATGACATTTTTCACAGAAATAAAACAATCTTAAAATTTGTATGGAACCACAAAAGACCCCAAACAACCAAAAGAATCCTTGGAAAAAGGAAAAGGCCAAGGTTATCAAAAGAGTATATAGTTTTGCATAAAAACTAACACATAGGTCAACAGAACAGAATAGAAACCCAGAAATAAATCTGCAGATATATAGTCAATTAATTTATGACAAAAGATAAAAGAATATACAATAGGTTAAGGATGGTCTCTTTAATAAATGATGTTGGGAAAACTGGATAGCAATATGTCCAAGAATGAAACTGGACCTTTACCTTATACTATACAAAAATTAACTCAAAGTAAAGACTTGAGTGTAACCAATAGGTGCAGAGAAAGCCTTTGATAAAACTCAACACCCATTTATGATTAAAACTCTCCAGAAAGCAGGAATAGAAGGAACATACCTCAACATAATAAAAGCTATATATGACAAACACACAGCAAGCATCACCCTCAATGGTGAAAAATTGAAAGCATTTCCCCTAAAATCAGGAACAAGACAAGGGTGCCCACTCTCACCACTACTATTCAACATAGTTTTGGAAGTTTTGGCCACAGCAATCAGAGCAGAAAAAAGAAGTAAAAGGAATCCAGATAGGAAAAGAAGAAGTGAAACTCGCGCTGTTTGCAGATGACATGATCCTCTACATAGAAAACCCTAAAGACTCTACCAGAAAATTACTAGAGCTAATCAATGAATATAGTAAAGTTGCAGGATATAAAATTAACACACAGAAATCCCTTGCATTCCTATATACTAACAATGAAAAAACAGAAAGAGAAATTAAGGAAACAATACCATTCACCATTGCAACAAAAAGAATAAAATACTTAGGAGTATATCTACCTAAAGAAACAAAAGACCTATACATAGAAAACTATAAAACACTGATGAAAGAAATCAAAGAGGAAACAAACAGATGGAGAAACATACCGTGTTCATGGATTGGAAGAATCAATATTGTCAAAATGGCTATTCTACCCAAAGCAATCTATAGATTCAATGCAATCCCTATCAAGCTACCAACGGTATTTTTCACAGAACTAGAACAAATAATTTCTCAATTTGTATGGAAATACAAAAAACCTCGAATAGCCAAAGTAATCTTGAGAAAGAAGAATGGAACTGGAGGAATCAACCTGCCTGACTTCAGGCACTACTACAAAGCCACAGTCATCAAGACAGTATGGTACTGGCACAAAGACAGAAATATAGATCAATGGAACTGAATAGAAAGCCCAGAGATAAATCCACGCACCTATGGACACCTTATCTTTGACAAAGGAGGCAAGGATATACAATGGAAAAAAGACAACCTCTTTAACAAGTGGTGCTGGGAAAACTGGTCAACCACTTGTAAAAGAATGAAACTAGAACACTTTCTAACACCATACACAAAAATAAACTCAAAATGGATTAAAGATCTAAATGTAAGACCAGAAACTATAAAACTCCTAGAGGAGAACATAGGCAAGACACTCTCTGACATAAATCACAGCAAGATCCTCTATGACCCACCTCCCAGAATATTGGAAATAAAAGCAAAAATAAACAAATGGGACCTAATGAAACTTAAAAGCTTTTGCACAACAAAGGAAACTATAAGCAAGGTAAAAGACAGCCCTCAGATTGGGAGAAAATAATAGCAAACGAAGAAACAGACAAAGGATTAATCTCAAAAATATACAAGCAACTCCTGAAGCTCAATTCCAGAAAAATAAATGACCCAATCAAAAAAGGGGCCAAAGAACTAAACAGACATTTCTCCAAAGAAGACATACAGATGGCTAACAAACACATGAAAAGATGCTCAACATCACTCATTATCAGAGAAATGCAAATCAAAACCACAATGAGGTACCATTACACGCCAGTCAGAATGGCTGCTATCCAAAAGTCTACAAGCAATAAATGCTGGAGAGGGTGTGGAGAAAAGGGAACCCTCTTACACTGTTGGTGGGAATGCAAACTAGTACAGCCACTATGGAAAACAGTGTGGAGATTTCTTAAAAAACTGGAAATAGAACTGCCATATGACCCAGCAATCCCACTTCTGGGCATACACACTGAGGAAACCAGATCTGAAAGAGACACATGCACCCAATGTTCATCGCAGCACTGTTTATAATAGCCAGGACATGGAAGCAACCTAGATGCCCATCAGCAGATGAATGGATAAGGAAGCTGTGGTACATATACACCATAGAATATTACTCAGCCATTAAAAATCATTTGAATCATTCTAATGAGGATGAAACTGGAGCCCATTATACAGAGTGAGTAAAAGCAGAAGATAAAGACATACAGCATACTAACACATATATATGGAATTTAGAAAGATGGTAATGATAACCCTATATGCAAACAGAAAAAAGAGACACAGAAATACAGACAGACTTTTGGACTCTGTGGGAGAAGGCGAGGGTGGGATGTTTCAAGAGAACAGCATCGAAATATGTATATTATCTATGGTGAAACAGATCACCAGCCCAGGTTGGATGCATGAGACAAGTGCTCGGGCCTGGTGCACTGGGAAGACCCAGAGGAATCGGGTAGAGAGGGAGGTGGGAGGGGGGATCGGGATGGGGAACACATGTAAATCCATGGCTGATTCACGTCAATGTATGACAAAACCCACTACAGTATTGTAATTAGCCTCCAACTAATAAAAATAAATGGAAAAAAAAAAAGACTTGAGTGTAAGATTTGCCTGAAAAGATGCTCAACATTGCTCATTACTAGGGAAATGCAAATCAAAGCCACAACGAGATATCACCTCACACTGGTCAGATGGCCATCATTAAAAAGTCTACAAGCAATAAATGCTGGAGAGGGTGTGGGTAAAGGGAATGTTCTTGCACTGTTGGTGGAAATGTAAATGGATATAGCCAGTATGTAAGATGGTATGGCGATTCCTTAAAAAACTAGGAATGAAACCACCATATGACCCAGCAGTCTCACTCCTAGGCATATACCCTGAGGAAACCAGGGTTGAAAAAGACACATGTATCTCATTGTTCATTGCAGCACTATTTACAATAGCTAGAACATGGAAGCAACCTAGATGTCCATTGATTGATGAATGGATAAAGAAGTTGTGGTACATATACACAATGGAATATTACTTAGCCATAAAAATAAATGCCTTTGAGTCAGTTCTGATGAGGTGGATGAACCTAGAACCTATTATACAAAGTGAAGTGAGTCAGAAAGAAATAGATAAATATCATATTCTAATGTACATATACAGAATCTAGAAAAATGGTACTGAATAATTTATTTATAGAGCAGCAATTGAGAAACACACATAGAGAATAGATTTATGGACATGGGGGGAGGGGAGGGGAGGGTGAGATGCATCAAAAGAGTAACATGGAAACTTATGTTACCATATGTAAAATAGATAGCCAATGGGAATTTGCTGTGTGGCTCAGGAACTCAAACAGGGGCTCTGTGTCAGCCTAGAGGGGTGGGTGGGGAGGGAGATGGGAGGGAGGTTCAAAAGGGAGGGGATATATATATATACCTGTGGCTGATTCAGGTTGACGTTTGACAAAAAACAACAAAATTTTGTAAAACAATTATCCTTCAATAAAAAAATAAATTAAAAAAAAAAAAGACTTGAATGTAAGATTTGAAAGCACAAAACTCCTAGAAGAAAATACATGTGGTAAGCTCCTTGACATCACTCTTGGTGATGATTTCTTTTCAAAATCTGACACCAAAACCCAAGGCAACAAAAGCATAAATAAACACTTAGGGGTGCATCAGACTAAGAAGCTTCTATACAGCAAAGTAAACCACAAATAAAAAGAAAAGGCAATCTATTGAATGTGATAAAAACATTTGTAATTTATATACTTGATAAAAGACTAATATCCAAAATATATTAAAAGTTCATAGAACTCAATAACAAGAAACATTAACAATGCAATTTTTTAGTTGGCAGTTCTAAATACCTCTTTTGCCAAAGAAGATATACAGATGGCCTTCAGGTACATAAATAGATACTATCACTAATAAGGAAATAAAAGTCAGCATCTGTTAGCATGGCTATTATCAAAAAGACAAATAACAAGTGTCCATCAGGATGTGGAGAATAGGAAATCCTTGTGCATTATTGATAAAAATGTATATCAGTGCAGCCACCATAAAAAACAATAGGGAGTTTCCTCACAAATTACAAAGTATACCTATCAAATGATCCAGGAATTTCACTCCTGGACATTTGTCTAAAGAAAACAAAGGACTAGCTCAAAAAAACATATCCATCACAGTACTGATTTTAGCATACTTATAATAGTCAAGATATAGAAACAACCTAAGTGTCCATCAATGGACAAATGAATAAAAGAAACTAATACACACACACACGCATACACACAAACACTCACACATACACAATGGAGTATTATTATTCAGCCATAATAAAGAATGAAATCTTTCCATTTGGACAGTAGGAATAGATTTTGAGGGTACTGTGCTGTGCTTAGTCACTCATTCACGTCCAACTCTTTTTGACCCATGTACTGTGTAGCCTGCCAGCCTTATCTGTCCATAGGAATTCTCCAGGCAGGAATACTGGAGTGGGTTGCCTTGTCCTCCTCCATTTGAGGGTATTAAGCAACAGGAAATAAGTCAGGCAGAGAAGACAAATGCCATATGATCTCACTAATACATGTAATCTAAAAAAACCTCCAGAACAATAACAAAAACCCCATACAAGCTCACAGATACAAGCTGTATCTTGAGATGGGAGTGGGCAAAATGAGTAAAGGGGATCAAAAGGTACAGACTTCTCATTATTAAAAAGTCAAGGGGATATAATAGGCAACATAATAACTATAGTTAATGATACTATATTGCATATTTAAAAGTTGCTAAGGGTAATCTTTTTTTTTTAGATTGCAGAGCTTGGCATGCAGGATCTTAGATCCCTAGCGAGGGATCAAACCTGTGTTCCCTGCAGTGGAAGCGCAGAGTTTTAATCAGTGGACTGCCAAGGAAGTCCCAAAAAAAGGTTAAACATTCTCATCACAAGAAAAAAATTATAACTTAAAGGAATGTAGTGATGGATATTAATTAGACTTATTGTGATGACCATTTTGTAATATATGCAAATACCATTCATTATGTTGTGCTCCTGAAACTAATATTTTATATATCAACTATACCTCAAAAAAATTTAGTAAAAGTATAAAAATATATTAGGGATGAATAAACACCAAATTTAGAATAGAGATTACTTTTGAAGGAAGGAAGCAATAAAGGAAAGATATTGAGGGAGCATCAAGTATTTCTAATGTGTAACTTCACTAAAATGTATGAAGCAAATTAGCAAGATATAACAATTTGCCAAGCTTAGTAAGGGGATATTTTATTATTGTCCAGTCACCCAGTCATGTCTGACTCTTTGTGACCCCATAGACTGCAGCATACCAGACCTCCCTGTCCTTCATTATCTCCCAGAGTTTGCTCAAAGTCCTGTCCACTGAGTCAGTGATGCCATCCAACCATCTCATCCTCTGTCATGCCCTTCTCCTCCTGCCCTCAACCTTTCCCAACATCTGGATCTTTTCCAGTGAATCAGATCTTTATATTAGGTAGCCAAAATATTGGAGCTTCAGCATCAGTCCTTCCAATGAATATTCAGGGTTGATTTCCTTTTCTTTAGGACTGACTATACTTTCTGGTGGCTCAGACAGTAAAGAATCTGCTTGCATGGCAGGAGATACGGGTTTGAACCCTGGGTTGGGAAGATCCCCTGGAGAAGGGAACAGCAACCCACTCCAGTGCTTTTGCTGGAGAATTCCATGGACAAAAGAGCCTGATGGGCTACAGTCCATGGGTTCGCAAAAAGTCGGACATGACTGAGTGACAAACACTTTCGCTTTCCCTCCATACTTTCTATTAATATGTTCCTGAAATATTTCATAATTTAAAAAAATCTGAGTGTTAGAGTATATTGCTGAATATTACATTCAGAATCATTCCTGAAAAAATAAATAAAGCATGTATGTATACATGTCAATGTATTAGTGAAGGAAGATGCAGACAGACTGCTGACTGTGACTAACTCTGGAGTAAGAAATGGAAAGGGGAAGGAAGCAAAGAGAAGTTCCATGTTTTGTTCAGTATGCTTCTGTGGTTTGAATCTTTGAGAATGTTCTACTTGAGTCATAAAAAAGAGAAAACACTGGAATTAAACCCAGAGGAACACTCAAAGGCAAACCCCAAAGAACACAGAGGTTAGACCTCAATTCTGTAGAAAAGCCAGAATCTTTCTTGAAGGAAATGTCTCCCTTCCTTAGTAGCAGTGAATTCGTTTAAGAGTGGCTTAGAAGCACTAAAGCAGATGAGGCATTACTGGGGGAAAATTATTACCAGGGTTGTCCTGAAGCTACATTCACTCAGCAGAAGGAGCCCAAGTTTTTAGGATGGCACAGTGATCATAACCATCCTATTTATTTGTGCAGGACAACTGTTTCTAAGTCAAGGAGTATTCACAAAATAGAACCATCTCGAGTTTTACAGATTAAATGGCAAGACCGTGCTGGGAGGGGAAGGGCTTCAAGAAGTTGGTCTTCGGATCTCCAAAGATGAGGAAGCCCATTCTCATTAATCACGGTGAAACCAGAGCTCAGCAATAGAAGCAGTTGGCTTTAGAAAGAGCTGTTTTCCAGGAGTCATTTATTTATTTGATGTTATGTCAGTGATAAATCATGCCAGCTATGATTAAGCCAAGTTCATTCAGATGCACACTGCTGTGTCCTGGAACAGCTAAGACCAAAGCCCTCCATCTTTGTCAGGAACTCCAAACTATTGGGGCAACTCAACAATGCATCTCTGTGGCAACCAGTGCTTAAAATGTAAATTGTGCTTATCAGGGTACCTAAAAGCAACGTGAAGGAGGTGTGAGGTGGTGTGAAGTAATAATAAGCTTTGCAGAACCATGTCAGAGAATATCAAGGTCAGGAGGCTTGTCCTTCTTTGTTTCTGGAAATTCAAATAGCTGAAACAACACATAATAACAATATCTGACATTTCTTGTGGACTAATCCTGTGGCCAGAAGGAAACTGGGTGCTCTTCATATCCCACTTCTTTAACTATCACAACCTCATGCAGGCTAATGTGTCACCAGGACAAGCCCTCTGAGCCTTCTGCCCACAGCAGACCTGGGTATTAGCAGGCTGGTGCAAGTTGAAATGGAGTCCAGTTGCAGCATATCCTTTGGGAAAATCATTTTATTTATCTGAGTTCCAGATTCCTCTCCTTTATTCTCATTAACGATAAAATGAAATAATGATTATAGCAAGTTTTTGAAAAGTACTCAGCTACTGATTGCTATAAAACCTAAACAGTAATGAGGGGGAAAGTATTCCAACATTCAGCACACATACATACACATACATACATACATACACACACACACACACAGAGATGTCTGTCCTCAATTTCCCAGGTACCATATCACCTCTTTTTTAAGAAAACCTTATTTTCGTACTGTTTCCTCAAAGTGAAAAGTGAAAGTGAAGTCGCTCAGTAGTGTCCGACTCTTTGCAACCCCATGGACTGTAGCCTATCAGGCTCCTCCATCCATGGGATTTTTCAGGCAAGAGTGCTGGAGTGAATTGCCATTTCCTTCTCCAGGGTATCTTCCCGACCCAGGGATCAAACCCGGGTCTCCCGCATTGCAGGCAGATGCTTTACCGTCTGAGCCACTAGGGAAGCAATATCAAAATAATGCACAGACCAAAAAAGAGACTAGTACTCAAGTCTTCAAAATACAGCATTTCCTACCAATGCATACCATTCCTGTATCCCACGGCTCATCTTGCCTCATACTGCCAATGACCACTCCTCTCGTGTGTGTGTGTGTGAGCACTCAGGCACTCAGTCATGTCCAGCTCTCCTACTTCCCTTCCTACCATGCAAACACCAGCCAGATCTCTTCATGTTGGTGACCAATTTCTTTTGGTCCATTCTTGGAGATGTAATAATGTAGCTTCCATCTAAAGATGGCAAATCATTATACTGCCAACAAAAATTAGTGTTTTTCTATTGCTTTGGATTATTCAAATAAAATAATGCCTTGCTCTTGTTTTTATATATATATATATATATATATATATATATATATATATATAATATGCCTTAAATTCTCTTTATCCACTAACCTTAATTATTTTTATGTATTTATTGGCACAGACACATACAACATACATAAAATTTTATATGTGTCACATAAATGGTGCTACACTATATAAATTCTGTAACTTGCTTTTCTGCAACAATATGTCTAAACTTCTAGTAATGTTAAAACTGATGTACTATTTACATAGACTTGTTCTATGGAACTTGATGGGATCTAGTGTATCCTATTATTACTTGGAAAAAGTGAGGACATTTTCCATTTCCAGTTGAGAGGAGAGAGGAACAGAAAGACACAACTGCTGGGCTGGTTTCAGGCACATCAGGTGTTCTGGTCCTTGGTTGAATGATTCACACTTGATGTCTTATTTATAAGTGACAGTGTCAGGAAATCAGGCAAATCGGGATAGCAGAGACAGTAATAGCTCCAGAGCGTCAAAAAATAGAAGTAGAATTTTTTTTAACAGGAGGGACCAGAAAAGAATTTTCACTTCAAATCCCTCCATTTCCCAGCAAGAAATCTGAGACTAAGAAATATTATCAATTTATACAAGGTAATAGCCCAAGTTTCCTGGCTTTGCTTCTGTATTGGGTTTTCTTTTTTCCTACTTCTGCAAATCTGTCTCAAAGACCTCAGGAATAATCAATAAACTAGTCCATATTAAAAAAAAAAAAAAAAAAAACCCTTGCAGCTCACCAGCTATAAAAGCTGCCATATTTGATTTGTTTTTTGAGCTGGGAAATGACAGTAAAAATTAATTGATATTTAATCAATCAACAGTGATAATGACAGATTGCTTTCAGACTTTTCTAAAGGCCTAAAAAGTCAATATTTGCTCTAGTAGGGCAACCACAGGACGTCCACAGGCCACAAATAATATCCGTGGTGAGAATTAAATTTAATTAAGTGATGCATTTACTTAGCACAGTGCATGGTACATCAATGCTTCCTACTAGTAAGCATTTTTATCCAAAGGCACCCTCTTTGCTGAAGACTGTCTCATTGCTCTGAAATGGAAGAAACAGAGGACCACTGAGTCCTGCTCACCAGCACCCTAGCCCAAGTCAACTTTCCAATCAATTCTTATTTTATTTTATTCAGAGAGGGGTGGTGATGATGTTTGGGTCAATTCCAAAAGAAAAAAAACAAAAACAAAAACCCTATTTCATTAGGAAAAGTGTCTTCCCATTATGGAAGCCAGCACTTTTCCTACCTGGCATCTCTGCTCAGTTATGAGTGGAAATGGTTTCTAATTATCCTCCCAGGCCCCCTCTTTCTCTAAGTCTTTAGACAGCTACCATGTGCCAGCTGGCAGTGAGCACCGAAGTTAAGAGACTCTTCTCAGGTTTTGCACATTTGCTGTATTAACAAGTTTATCCATTTGATTTTTTCCAAGACCTTCTTTCTAAATGAAAAGTAAACATGCCATTGTCCTTGGATAAGCACGTCTTTGACCTTCTCTCTTAGGCTTATGAGAAGCAGATGCTGTGTGGTTAAAATCTGGACCTGGGGAAACCCATCAGTGTTCTAATCATATGTGTGTAAACCAGATGTCGGCCAAGGAATCCTGGCCTCTTGAATGTAGATAAAATCAGCTCAATCCTTGTTCCATACATAGTGCAAGTCCAAAACATCTGCCCTCCCTCCAAACTTTCTTACACATTCTTGGACAGCCGCATTGCTCATGATCACCTCTGCTCCGGGCTCCTATTTCTCATAGGCTTGTTTTCTCCACTCAGCACTGAACGTCCCCAAATGTCAAACTTAGCTTTGCAAGCAATTTCCAAATCAATCAATCAAACACAACCCCAAAGCAAGAACGGTCACAACTCAGTGAACTTCAAATCTGAGGAGAGACAGAAGAGGCTATGGCATCTCAGTTTTCATGCATTCTTGTTATTACAAGATGCCTTTAGGTCATCTCACCATGGGGAATTTCCACTGGCTGCTCTTGAGACCAGCTTCACCCCATCTTTCCGGCTTCATTTTTCTTGTCCAAACTATTTCACCTCTCTTCTTCACAGAACTCCAAATTCCTCTCCTTCAGCTATGTGAAGCCATTCAACCCTTCCAAGATAAAGACTTTGCTCCCAGACAGCAAAAGTCCGTCTTCGCTTACCTTCACTTACCAAACCCAACAAGCTCCTCAGCAAGGCCATACAAGCTCTACTTAGAGAGCAGTTGTCACCACTAATGGAAGTTTTTCATTTGGGGGTGGTTGGGATGATGTTGGGGATGGGACCAGAGGACAGCATTGGTCATACTGGTTTTTGTACCTGCTCGAGTTGTGTGCTCAGATGCACAGCCATTTGCAGTTATCTTGAATGGAACCAAGTTGTAAGGAATTGACATCTTGCATGTGTTCATGCTCAGTCATGTCTGACTCTTTGCGAGCCCATGGACTACAGCCTGCCAGGCTCCTCTGTTCGCTGGATTTTCCAGGCAAGAATATTGGAGTGGGTTGCCATTTCCTTGTTCAGGGGATCTTCCCCACCCAGGGGTTTAACCTGTGTGTTCTGCATTAGCAGGTGGATTCTTTACCTTTGAGTCACCTGGGAAGCCAGAAATTGACACCATGGGGAGAAACATTTAAAGACATAGGAAAAAAAGAGCAACTAAAATTACAGGAAGAGAAAAAAAATGTAAAAAAGGAGTGATGAAATAAAGTGAAAAAAAAAAGAGAAACAAAAGGGGTAGCTAAAAGAAGAGGAGGAGGCTGATTTTATGACAAATGGAAAGAAGAGGAAGGAAAAATGTGAAAGGGAGAATTGAAGGGGGCAGTAACAAGATGGGGAGGGCAGAGAAGAGATGTCGCTCTGCTCACATCTTTTCCCGGCTCCATCATTCTTTTGAGGTCACCCAGCCTATAGGTCTCAGCAGTGTGGTCTTACAAAGCAGAGCATGAGGCTTGAGCTCTGGTCCAAGCTCTAATGAGTGTCTGTAGGCAGGTCCTTTACCCTCTCTGGCCTGGCTGATGCATTTCTAAAAGACAGTCATTAAACTCAGTGTAAAGGTCCCTTCCAGGAACCTTCCAGGGACTAAACAGGTTAGTTAACTCCTCAATCTCCTACCCCACTGCACCCTTAGTTGCTCCCTGTTTTACCCCTGTCCCCTTCCCCCCTCCTCCTTGATCTGGGCATAGTGAGCCATAAGTCTGAAAGCTCTCACTGAGCCAGCTGTTCATCTACTGTCCAGATAGCTGCTGGCTACCCAGCAGCACCCCAAAGACCGTCAGGAGGAGACACAATGTTCAAATGCATCATTTTAACTATGATTGCAATCACTTTTAAGTACCATATAAAATCACATGGTATCAAAATAAACTGGTTTTAAGGTTTAGTAACTGGTATTACTGTTTCAAGATTTACTATTACTGTTTAAACTAAAAGGCCAAAATGCTATGTGATTACATGCAGATTTATCAGCCTTGTTAAACACCCATCAAGTCCCAGAGTGTGCAGACCTCTACTGTACACCACGGGAGACTGCAGAATCAAAGTAAGGTAGGTTAGGGAGCCAGGGGCACCCGAATTGGGGAAAAGGAGGGCTGCAAGTAGGGAACTGGGCTACATGACTCTACCCCCAAAGCACACCAGCTTATAACAGTCCTTAGCAAAATTCTTAACTTCTCAAAGTCCTCTCCCCACAGCCTTTCAGGGGAAAACAATTAGAGAATTAGAGCACCTAATTCACCAGTGCTATTAATAGCTAGAAGATAGTCTTTCTAAAGCAATACTAATAAAGCTCTACAAATGAGTTGCTAAGTATATCATTCATATCATGGAATGGGCTGAAGAGAAATACAGATATTGGTGAGCAAAGATACCTTTTCTGTACCTCTGAAATTATACTACACAGACTACATGTTTTTTCCATGTGTACACCAGGTTGCATTTTTAAATTAAAAAAAAATGTTTTGCCATGTGCTGATACTAAAATGGTTTTAAAAATGAGGAAAGAAAGGCTGGGAGATTTTAAAAAAAAAAGGAGGGGGTAAGAAACCAATGAAGACTACTAGGGCTGGGTAATCTTACTGTTATACTTGGAGTGGGCTTTATTTATACAGAGCAAGCCTGGCTGTAGCAGATTAAGTGCCTGAGAATTAGGTCAGAGAATTGGCCAGCACTCACAGTTTTGAGAGTTTTAGTGGAAACCCTGAGAGAAGTTTTCCATGGTCAAATCTGTTTGGGAAATGCCGTATTCTAGACCCCTGTCTTTGAGAGTCACAATACCTATTAAAGACCATAAGGTTTCTTATAGGATAAAAAAAAATTCTCCCAGTAAAGCTCAGCCTTGTCCAAACCCATTTGGCTACAGAACCCTTTTTTCACTACTAGATCTGGTATTCCAGAAACACACATTGAGAACAACTGACCCAACATCATTCAGATGTTCATAATTAACCTCATCTCTGTCATAGGAAGATAAAGCCTAAGAGCCATATAGCCTTAAAAATAAAATTCCCCTAGATTGGTGTTCACAGATGAAAGGCAAGTTGAGGGAGGGGGGTTCAATTTTACCAGGTGGAATAAGATGCAGATTGACTAAAAAGCACTGAGATGCTTATCACTGCATGAGGCTTCTCATGGGCTGTTGCTCTGGACATATGAAAGACCACATGATCTTGAGCTACCTTTGCATGACATGGTATCTGACCTTCCTCCCATGGATAGCCATTTTTCCCTCTTAATTCTTCAGTGAAGTCATCTCAGTTTGTTAATAATGCAAAAGTGTGCTGTCTTGCTTGTAAATCACAAAACTAAAGATTATTACAACTAAATGTAGGTAACTAACACCAGTACATGGAATACTAGGGCACACATAGTTCTATGAGAACCGGTAAGTACAACCTTGAACAAGGCCATACCACCAACTAGCTGCTATCTGACCTCACCCAGATGACTTAACACTTGGCCATGACTGCCTCACTCTGTGAAATGAGAGCATAGGACTTGATTCCAGTCAGAAATCCCAGTCAGCTCTAACAGAACAAGAGACAAAAGATTAGTTAAATATTCTGGTGTAGAGTCAGAACAACCTAAACCCAGCTCCATCACTTACTGTCTGCATGCTTGGATCAATTATGGAACGTCTTTTGACTTTGGGATAATAATAATTATCCCCAATTATCCACTAATAGCTGACCTAATACATGAGGCTTTAATATAATTAGTTACATTAAAAATATTTATAGTCAGGATCTATAAGTATTGCTATTACAATGATCATTAGTTTCCTATGCCACCGAAATCTGGGCATCTAGGTAACAGACTGGGCCCCCAAAAAGGGCCAGATTGGGCCATAAGTCTACAGACACACATAGAATAGCTTGATCGTGCTAGTCTACACTATGTGTTAGAAATGCCTACTGCTTCCACATATAGGAAATAAACTTATGGTTACCAAAGGGCAGAGCGGGGAGGGGGATATAGAACTGGCATTTGAGATTAAAATGCACACACTACTATATATAAAATAGATAACCAACAAGGATCTACTGCATAGCACAGAGAACTATATTCAATATCTTGTAAAAAAAAAAAAAAACTTATAGTGAAAGAGAATGCAAAAAAGGATATTTTATATATATACATATGCATAATGGAATCACTTTGCTGTACACCAAAAACTAATACAACATTGTAAATCAACTATATTTCAATAAAAGTATATTTAAAAAAGAAATGCCTACTGCTGAGTCATTTGATGAGAGTTTGAAATGAGTCAGCACCCCAGTTGGCCCTCCACATCCTCAGGTTCCACATCCAAAGACATGAGTGGCTGACTGTATGAGGCCACTTTGTATAACGAACTTGAACTTCCATGGAGTTTGGTATCCACGGGGGTCCTGGAAGCATCTCACTTGGATAAGGAGAGACAACTTAACTTAAATCAGATACTGTTGATGCTCTGCTTAAAAGCCACTAAAGGACTTCCCTGGTGGTCCAATGATTAAGAATCCACCTGCCAATGCAGGGGACACGGGTTCAATTGGTTCCTGCTGGGAAGATTCTACATGCCTTGAGGCAACTAAGCCTCTCTGCACCACACTGCTGAGCCCAGGCACCTGGAGCCCATGAACTGCAACAAGAGAAGCCACCACAAGGAGAAGCCCTTTCACCCCAAAGAAGAGTAGCCCTTGCTCATGGCTACTGTAGAAAGCCCATGTGTAGCAACAAAGACCCACTGCAGACAGGAAAAAAAAATCATTAAAGGCTACTGGTTTCATTCTATATCAAGAGTAAAATGCCAAATGCCTACAGGTCCTGGTACCAACTGGTACCAGATTACCTCTCCTCCTCAGTCACTTCTCCAACCACACTCCTCTACTATCAAGATTGTGCTCCAGCTGCTGCTCCTGTCTGGGTGGCATTTGCCCTCCTTTTTTGATGGCCTGCTTTTTTCTCATCTTTCAGATTTCAGTTGAAGTATTATTTCTTCAGAGAGACTTCCCCAACCACACCATTGAAAGCAGCTCCCAATTTCCTCCACTTGCTGCACCAAATCCCATATCCATTATGATAGCACTCTGTGATCAATTCATTTGTTGATTTAATTTGGGTCCAGCTGCAATATCTCAGGGCCCGTCTTAACAATAACAAGTTATGCAAGCAGAGAGGAAAGTTAGTCTGAAATTTTAGTCCTGATCTTTTGGGTCCAGTGTCCTCTACTCCTCAGTCACAATTTCTATATCTATTAATTAAGAACCCCTCCCCCCAAAAAAGAATCTTACTGGTGCAGCTAAACTTAGATATTCCTCATTAGTCCAAGGAGGAGGTAGATCCATGCCATACAACATGACCTACCATTGTGGGCATGATTGGACAGAAACCCCAAAATATGTCTGAACAATGTTCAAGGTCCATAGAGCACAGTAGATGGATTAAGTTCTGAGCAAAATCTAGAAAACTTCCCCGTTCAAAACCCACTCAGCATCTCCTTCATTTCCTCCTCCTCCTTTCCCGTGGGGCACCGCTGACCCTCAAAAAATCCTTTCCTAAGCAGCTATGACCACATCCTCCTCTCTGAGAGCACTCACATTAAAGACTGTATCTCACTTCACTGTGATTTTTTGTCCATCTCCCATAATGAGATGGAGCACCTCACATCTGTAAGCACCTCACACACTGCCTACTTAGTATGTGATGTTCAACAACTCTTTACTAAATGAAGAAATCAATGCATGAATGAACTGATTAATCAAAAGTTAACAGGTGAATATGACAGATGACATATTCAATTTCAGATGACATATTCATCCCGAGCAGTGTTGGGTCAGATGTTAGAGGTATTGATCTATACATAGTCAAAGATGTAGAAAGAGAGGTCATCTGTGTACCCCAGTGACTGGCCCATAGTCAACCTCAGTAACCTGTAATTGTAATGATAATAATGATGATGATGCCAGCACTCAGGGATGAGGTACATAAAACATTTCTCCCTTCTGATGGAAAGGTGACAATTGTTCAGCACCTTCCTTCATCTTCTCTTCTCTCCACATACTTTTAAAGGTCACTCTCTAAAAAGACCATTTTGTCCTGGTTCTGTGGGAGGATAATTAAAGGGAAATTATCTGCATTTCAGAGGATGCCTTACACTAAACTGAAATTAAACTCAGTGAAATAATTCCATTTTTGCCACAAACATCTTGAAGCTTTTTGGGTCTCCAGTAGGAGAGGGTAATCCAGTTTTTATCATTTGCTTTGCTCGAATACAGCTGCTTCCTTTTGCTGAAACAGCTGGAATATATCTTGTTTCCAAAGTTTTGCTTCAAAACTTGGCTTTCCCTCTTTTTTTCCAGGCCTGGTGTAAATAAGGACATAAGCTGAGAATGAAAACATAAACCAAGAACAGCCATTTAAGGAGTTAGAAAATCTGTTTTCCTTATAAGCAATGATGGGACTCCAATCCATCACCAGTTTCCCAGGAATGTTAAAATGTGAGATGGGAGACCGATTACAGATAGTCTGCAGAAAGCAACCTGTGTCTAAAAGGATGGAGTTTTAGAGAAACTGTTCTGTAAAAACTAATTGTGTATGCTTCTCAGAATGACCACCTTAATAATTTGAGCAATGTAAATGAAGACTGTTGAAACATCACCCCATGTCCAATAACCTTGGAAACAGGCTAAGCATGTTGCTCATTGACAAACGGATATAGCTTTGTTGGACCTCAATCACTGACTACAAATTAAGAATATTTTTGAGAGCTCTGGGGAGTGTTTGATAAAAGAAAAAAGCAATTGCTTTCCACATATTAACAATAATGATGGTGATTCCATAATATTAATAACAAATATCATTATTGATAATTTGATAGCTTACAATTATAGACTATGGATTTCAATCTCAACTCTGCCACTTACTATTTATGTGACATATAAGTTATTTGATTGCTCTCTACTCCAGTTGACTCACCTGGAGTATGACGTTAATAGCATCTACCTTATAGGAATGGGCAAGGGTTCAATCAATAGGGCATGGTATAGAATAAGGGCTCTGTAAATATTAGCTGTTATTACTGAGTTCTTACTATGGATCTCAAGTTACTTTGACCCTGAAGTCTCTGTTCCTCATCCTTGTTCTAGCCTGCCTCCTGGGTGATGGTTGGTAGATGGGATGGGTGAGGAGGGTGGATAGATGGAAGACGGAGCAAAGGAAAGCATTAACAGAGACTCAACCTTTTAACAGCTCACTCTGTGACTCATATCACAAGACAGAGACATAAACCACAACATTTCTAGAGAGGAATCATGGAACAAATCTCACTGTATACTCTGTATTTCTTTCAAACCATAATATTTTCAATCAGGGAAAATCTGAGTAAAATCAATTTAACAAAGGTTTATTGAACAGTTGAATGAACCAAGGATAAATCTTGGGTTGAAAGGGCAGGAAAGTGGCAGAAAGTAACAGAGAAGAGGTAGAACTTGCAGAAGGCAAGCTGATGATGGTTGGGGTGGGGGCCAGTGGGTAGATGGGGTTACCAATGGAGTGAAGGGCATCTCAGTTAGCCCTTTTCTGTCCTCTTTTGATTTACATGGTGGCAGAACCTGGGTAAGCCCCTGTTTACAGTCAGGTTCTGGGAGAAGTCAGCTGTGAAGTGGAATTTAATGTGCAGGGAATTTATTAGAAAGCGTCTTCAGGATCAACTCTGGTGGAAGATGGGAAAAGGGGGAAGGGAGAAGTTGAGCCATGAAGCAAGATCTGTGGCCTCAGCTGATCTCATGAGGGGCTTTGGAGCTACAATAGTTATGAGATTTACCTCTGATGAGCCAAGTGAGCCAGGCCTTTGCACACCTGCCTGGATCCATCACCATATGTGGGATGGGGGCAAGCAGGCTTTCTGCAACTGATGCAATCCCTGAAGAATCTGATAGCACTGCCAGAAGCTGGGACAACAGTCCTGAAAAGAAGGAAGCTGGCCCTCACAGCCCCCAGGTCAGAGTTTTTCCACCTGTAGTCAATCAGCCACCTACCCCAGCATCACCTAAAGGGGCAGATTCCTGGGCCCCTACTGCTACCTATTGAATCAGAGTCTCCAGGGGTAAGGTCTGAGAGTATGTGTTATAATAAGCTCCACAAATGAACCTGGTTCACAATGCTGACCAATAGCAACATGTATGAGTTTAAAGAAAAGCCTGTTGGCAAATAAAGTAGGAACTTGAAAAAGAAAATTTCCAAATCCTGCTACTAATCCATGTTTAATGCAATTGACAAAGTAAATTCTTGCCTGAAATTAATTTCCTACAGCCCCCTCGGTGGCTCCTGTAAGAGGATTTTCCTCTGTGAGCATGGATGCATTCTCCTTGGTTGGCCATCCATCTTGTATGTCTGTCCACAGATGCCCAAGAGAAGCACAGGGCTTCCAATAAATCAACCAGAGCCTGGCAGGCCTGGTGCTGCAAATGCTGATTCATTGTACCAACACAGTTTACGGGCTCATTTGTATCTCTTCCATGGAATTCCTGTCACTTCTGAAGGGTCCATCAGTTCAGTTCCGTCACTCAGTCATGTCCGACTCTTTGTGACCCCATGGACTGCAGCACGCCAGGCTTCCCTGTCTGTCACCAACTCCTGGAGCTTGCTCAAACTCATGTCCATTGAGTTGGTGATGCCATCCAACCATCTCATCTTCCGTCTCCCCTTACTCCTCCTGCCTTCAATCTTTCCAGCATCAGGGTCTTTTCCAATGAATTGGTTATTCGCATCAGGTAGGGCCAAAGTATTGGAGTTTCAGCTTCAGTATCAGTCCTTCCAATGAATATTCAGGACTGATTTCCTTTACGACTGACTGCTTTGATTTCCTTGCAGTCCAAGGGATTCTCAAGAGTCTTCTCCAACACCAGAGTTAAAAAGCATTAATTTTTCAGTGCTCAGCTTTCTTTATAGTCCAACTCTCACATCCATATGTGACTACTGGAAAAAAAAAATAGCTTTGACTAGATGGACTTTGTTGGCAAAGTAATGTTTCTGCATTTTAATATGCTGTCTAGGTTGGTCATAGCTTTTCTTCCAAGCAACAAGAGTCTTTTAATATCACGGCTGAAGTCGCCATCTGCAGTGATTTTGGAGCCCAAGAAAATAAAGTCTCTCACTGTTTCCTTTGTTTCCCCATCTATTTGCCATGAAGTGATGGGACTGGATGCCATGATCTTAGTTCTTTGAATGTTGAGTTTTAAGCCAACTCTTTCACTCTCCTCTTTCACTTTCATCAAGAGGCTCTTTAGTTCTTTGCTTTCTGCCATAAGGGTGGTGCCATCTGCATACCTGAGGTTATTGATACTTCTCCCAGCAATCTTGATTCCAGTTTATGCTTCATCCAGCCTCACATTTTGCATGAAGAGTCCATATGTCAATAGTATAACCCAGCTAAATCACTGCCTTGTATAAGGAAGCTTTGGGAAGTTGTTAAATAAACTTCCAGCTCCACACCCCCTGAGGAGTATATTTGGAGCACAATTTAATCTCTGTCTCCAAATCTCCACTTTTCTACATGTAGTTTTTCATTTGAAACCCATCCTCTGAGCACTGCCATGTTTACCCTCTTTCTGCTTTCCTTCTATTAAGGTCTGGGGCTAGCAATGATATCAGTCTAAAGACCTTAAGCCTAAACCAACTAGACAAAACTAAATATATGGAAGACATCAAAGTTTCCTTTCTGAAAAAGTACATATTTATATTTGTCCACATACATTATGAGACAACAAAGCTCACATGCTTTGACCCCATAATTCACTTCTTGGAAGTAACCTAAAAAGTAATAAATGTGGAAAAAGCTCAAAGGTATTCATCATAGGATGACCTCTAAAAGTGACACAAATGGAAAAAAGCTAAATATACGCTACAAAAAGAATAACTTAGTATACATTACATGACGGAGCTATTAAAATGTTTAGGAATGTTTTGACTAACAAAGCAAAGTGACTCCATTTACTGTTGAGTGAGAAGTGCAGGATACATAGCAGCTCACACTAAAAAAATTCAAACATTAAAACTGCTTATTGAAAAAGACACTAAAATGTTAATAGTAATGTGTCTAGGTGATGGAAATGAATAATTTTCTTTGAAGTATTTTAATGTTACACTCTAAGTTTATAATTTTTAAAGAAACATATAAAACTTAAACCCTCAAGTTTGTTAAGTCTTTCTCTATATATTTTAACATCGAAGTCCATTAAAATGCGGATTCCTAAATATGAGGACAGTGTTTGCTTCCTAGAAATATCCTGTTATATAGGAAGTGTATCATAGAAGGGATAACTTGTTATTATAGGTATAATCAATCCATAGACTTGGGTAAGGTTATGTGTTTTTTCAACTATGTTTTCAGAAGTGTTATTTGTTGATAGTCTCCAAAGGAACTGCCCTTCCCTGGTGATAGGATCACTGCCAAAAACAGTCACCTCTGGAGAGGGGTCTATAGTTGCCTGCACTGTGCCTGTGACATCGACAGGTTGCTTTGCTTTGTGAAGTTGGCTGTCTCTATAGGAGCCTCAGGTATAATTTCTGGTAATTCTGTATGAGTTATCCTTCTTTGCTTGTCCTTTCAAGGAAACGAGACACTGATTACAGAATAGCAAATTCACTTACATAAAAATTGTAAGCAAAATTAAAAAGATAAAAGTTTTCAAATCAAATAAGCTGGGGAAACATGTGTCAGAAATATGATAAATAGTGTCATTTTATTAAAGGACAAATCAAAAAGAAAAATGGCACAAAAGTAAATAGCCAGTAGAAATACATTAAATAAGTAAAAAGTTAACATTTGAGAACATAAAATAAGTAATTTTTAACATAATCTTCAATGCTGGCAAGTGTACAGTGAAAGAGACACTCGTACACAGATGATGGGTGTGTGATTGGCACAATTCTTCTAGAGGTCTGCAAGGCTGCATGCATCAAGAGCCTTTAAAATAACTATGCTCTTACACAATCTTTTCTTTTCTAGGGATCTATTCTAAGAAGACGAGTGGAAATTTTTCTGGTTATTTATCACTGGGTAACAAGTCTTCCAAAATTTAGTTGCTTGAAACAGCAGCAGCCCACATTTAGCTCACAGATGTATGAATTGGGCAGGGTTCTGCAAGGAAGGCTCATCTCTGATCCATGCAGCATCACCCAGAGCAGAGAAGGCAATAAGAGCTGTGTCTATGGCTTTTTATTTGGGGCCAGCTGGGAGCTTGGATAGACTGAGGTCCTCACTTCTTCTCCACATGTGCCACTCCCTCTGCTACTTGGGCTTCCTCACAGCATGGAGGTTGGGTTCCAAGAGGCACAAGGTGGCTTCTCCTAGTTCCTTAAGGTTTAGGCCCAGAAATTGGCCTAGTGTCCTTTCCAACCAAGATTTAAAGGGAGGGACCTAGAGTCCACCTCTACATTGAAAGATTATTTTAAAAATTTAGGGGCTATGTTTTAAAACTACAACAGAAATGAATACAAATACACATTATGTCTATCAAAGCCTTAGACATATTAACTAATAAAATATGAATACTCAATGTTAGGGGGCTAGTCAAATAAGTTATGATATATTTAACCAATAGGATATTATATAATCATTAAAGATTATGTTTATAAAAATTATGTCTCAAATGTCAAGGAAAATGCTTATATTAGATTTTTTAAATGGAGAAAATCTGCTTTTATTGCTTATTGCTAAGTTGTGTCCAACTCTTTGTGGCCCCATGGACTGTAGTTAAATATGTAAAATGTACTGAGTTGGGATACACTATGATAAACTAAAGCTTAATTCTGTAGAGAAAATAAGATGTCTATACCAATATCCTGTGATAAGAAATGATAAAAATTACAGAAAGGCAGAGAAGTCATCACAGTATTTGAGATGAGAAACAGGTTATTTTCACTGGAGGAACCAGGGGAGTCTACATAAAGGAGATGATAATAACTATTCATTGTTGTTAATGTTTAGTCGGTAAGTCATGTCCAACTCTTTTGCAGACCCCACGGACTGTAGTCTGCCAGTCTCCTCTGTCTATGGATTTCCCAAGCAAGAATACTGGAGTAGGTTGCCATTTCCTACTCCAGGGTATCTTACTGACCCAGCAATCAAATCCTAGTCTCCTGCATTGGCAAGTGGATTCTTTACCAATGAGTCATCAAGGAAGCCCAATCTGCATATATTTGTGTAAAAAAAGCAATAGTTCTTTGTATCTGTAAACTATCATTGGTTTTTGTTTTGTGCTTTCTTTCTTTATATTCTTCTAGTATTTCCCAAACATCCCATAAGGGGCATATGGTTTACTCACTAAGTCGCGTCCAACTCTTGCAACCTCATGGACTGTAGCCTTCCAGGTTCCTCTGTCTATGGGATTCTCCAGGCAAGAATACTGGAGTGGGTTGCCATTTCATTCTCCAGGGGATCTTCCTGACCCAGGAATTGAACTGGAGTATAAGGGGCATACTTACTTTAATTATTATAAGATATAACTGTTGGATTTAATAAATGGGAAACAAGCCCATAAACATAACAGTTTTTAATGTGGTCTGTTGGCCAGTCCTGGACCTTGGACTGGAGCAGTTCAGACTCTGCCTTAACCCTGCCTTTAACAGGCACCCTCACACAAAGTTAAAGCTTTTAGCTTTAACTTTGCTGGGACTTCTGCCTTCCGTGCTACCTGACTGTGTCATCCAACCGTCTCATCCTCTGTCACCTCCTTTCTCTTTCTGCCCTCAATCTTTCCCAGCAGCAGAGTCTTTTCCAATGAGTCAGCTGTTTATATTAGGTGGCCAAAGTGATTGGAACTTCAGCATCAGTCCTTCCAGTGAATATTCAGGGTTGATTTCCTTTAGGATTGACCAGTTTGATCTCCTTGCTGTCCTGTGTCTTCTCCAGCACCACAATTTGAAACCATCAGTTTTTCAGCACTCAACCTTCTTTATCGTCCAGCATTCTTGTCTGGAGAAGCCCATGAACAACTGGCCTTGCTACTACCGTCATTATCGTACTTAATCCTTTTATCTACAGGCCATTCCCCTCTTCTCAACAACTCAGATTAGATGTGGCTTCCCTGACCCAACTCCACTTACAGCTATGCTTATGCTATGCCCTTTCTGTCAGCTCCTAATGGACTCTATGTTGACTCCTATTTTTGTACATCATATTTGTTGGCTCTATGTTGACTCCTATTTTTGTACATCATATTTATAGAATTATCTGCTGATTGTTCATCTGAACAAGAAAACCCACCCATTTATTAGTTCCCTGAAGACAGAAATTGTCTTGACCACTGTATTTGGGCTTCTATGATGGCTCAGATGGTAAAGAATCTCCCAGCAGTGCAGGAGATCTGGGTTCAATCCCTGGGTCGTGAAGATCCCCTGGAAAAGGGAATGGCTACCCCCTTCAGTATTCTTGCCTGGAGAATTCCCTGGACAGAGGAGTCTGGCGGGCTACAGTCCATGGAGTCGTAAAGAGTTGAACACAGCTGAGCGATGAACACTTTCCCTTTCACTGTATTTGTAGTAGGCACTGGCTTCCTCCAAAGCCATTTGCAGTGCCCCCCCTGCCCCTTGCCACATCTCACAATAAACATTAAAAAGTCAAATATTTGTATTGCCAGCCTTCCTTATAGCAAGCAGTTATGGTCCATGAGACAAAATTTGCTGTGAGGATTTTATTAAAAAAGCAATATTCTTCTTTCCTTTCCCTGACATTCCTACCTTGAGTACCATCATAATAGCTGGAGGACAGTGGTCATCCGGTCACCACAAGAAAAAAGCAAGGCAATTTCTGGGATATCAACAAGCTTCTAAATCCAATAGCAGCATTATTACCTAAGAATGATAAAGACCTATCTGTTTAAACCAGCAAACTAAGACCCAGGTCAAATCTGGCCCACTTCCTCCTGTTGTAAAGAAAGGGTCATAAAAGGATTATTCACTTAACATATTGTCTATGACTGAATTACATAGGTGCAATAAAGACCGCGTGGAAAAGCCTTAATATTTACTATCTGGCCCTTTACAGAAAATTTGTTGACCCCTGGTTTAACCACCTGTTGGTCACGGTTCCTGCTGGTTATATACAGCCAAGTGACTCTTTGATAAATGTCATATCCCCAATACCCAACATAAATGGGTGTCCAAGGAATGAATGGGTCATTAATTTGAGGTCACTGACAATATCTCCACTAAAAAAAATCTCCTCCAGTGCCACACAGCACCTGTCATCATGGATTCTCAATAAATGTATATAAATTTTCATTTAGATGTGGAAACAGAAAAAATAACTTTCAAAACAATTAGAGAAAATTTAAATACTGAACTGTGTGGGCCTAAGGGTAACAGTTTTGAAAATGTCAGGCTATATGTGTGAGCTAGTGCAGTAAAATTAATTTTCATGGTGCAGCTGGGAATTTTAACAATTTTATTCCCTTTTCTTGGTGGAATTACATTCTAATAACTCACACAGTGTTTGACTAATAGGGGCTTTTAGAGGTATATTAATCTTAATCCAGGATGTTTTAGAAAAACATCTTCCAGTCCCAAGGATTTGACAAGGACTCTGGAAGCTTAAAACACTATTTGTTTAACTGAGCAGAACTTACAGAAGAGGAGTTGGCTGGAAGGGCATTCCAGATGGGAGGTGGAAGCATAAGAATAAAGTACAAAGGTACTTATTTGCCCCCTGTGGGAATTAGCATAAGGATACAGCACAAAGGTAGAAAAGACTGTGGAAAACATGATATGGAGTGATATTTAGTTTCTCCATTGATTCTGGAATGTTATTTTCCTTCTAAATAGAAACAAATATTGAATTCAGGATAATAATGGGGCCTCTCATTTCATAAATAAAAGTATTCATGGTCTCACAACTAGCGGTCTTGTCTTCTGAAGTAATCAGTGATTTTAAATCATAATGAGCAAAGAACTACACTTTTACCTTACGTCCATCTGTATGTTGAGCTATTTCAAATCCTAAAAGATGATGCTGTGAAAGTGCTGCACCCAATATGTCAGCAAATTTGGAAAACTTGGCAGTGGCCACAGGACTGGAAAAGGTCAGTTTTCATTCCAATCCCTAAGAAAAGCAATGCCAAAGAATGCTCAAACTACCGCACAATTGCACTCATCTCACACGCTAGTAAAGTAATGTTCAAAATTCTCCAAGCCAGGCTTTAGCAATACGTGAACCGGGAACTTCCAGATGTTCAAGCTGGTTTTAGAAAAGGCAGAGGAACCAGAGATCAAATTGCCAACATCTGCTGGATCATTGAAAAAGCAAGAGAGTTCCAGAAAAACATCTATTTCTGCTTTATTGACTATGCCAAAGCTTTTAACTGTGTGGATCACAATAAACTGGAAAATTCTGAAAGAGATGGGAATCCTAGACCACCTGACCTGCCTCTTGAGAAATCTGTATGCAAGTCAGGAAGCAACAGTTAGAACTGGACATGGAACAACAGATTGGTTCAATATAGGAAAAGGAATACGTCAAGGCTGTATATTGTCACCCTGCTTATTTAACTTATATGCAGAGTACATCATGAGAAATGCGGGGCTGGAGGAAGCACAAGCTGGAATCAAGATTGCCAGGAGAAATATCAATAACCTCAGATATGCAGACGACACCACGCTTATGGCAGAAAGTGAAGAAGAACTAAAGAGCCTCTTGATGAAAGTGAAAAGAGGAGAGTGAAAAAGTTGGCTTAAAGCTCAACATTCAGAAAATTAAGATCATGGCATCTGGTTCCATCACTTCATGGCAAATAGATGGGGAAACAGTGAAAACACTAGCTGACTTTATTTTGGGGGGATTCAAAATCACAGCAGATGGTGACTGCAGCCATGAAATTAAAAGATGCTTACTCCATGGAAGGAAAGTTATGACCAACCTAAACAGCATATTAAAAAGCAGAAACATTACTTTGACAACAAAGGTCTGTCTGGTCAAGGCTATGGTTTTTCCAGTGGTCATGTATGGATGTGAGAGTTGGACGGTGAAGAAGGCTGAGCACCGAAGAATTGACGCTTTTGAACTGTGGTGTTGGAGAAGACTCTGGAGAGTCCCTTGGACTGCAAGGAGATCCAACCAGTCCATCCTAAAGGAGATCAGTCCTGGGTGTTCACTGGAAGGACTGATGCTGAAGCTGAAACTCCAATACTTTGGCCACCTGATGAGAAGAGCTGACTCATTGGAAAAGACCCTGATGCTGGGAAAGATTGAAGGCAGGAGGAGAAGGGGATGACAGAAGATGAGATGGTTGGATGGCATCACTGACTCAATGGATGTGAGTTTGGGTAAACTCCGGGAGTTGGTGATTGACAGGGAGGCCTGGCGTGCTGTGGTTCATGGGGTTGCAAAGAGTCGGACATGACTGAGAGACTGAACTGAACTGATCTGCAAATAGAACAGTTTACTAAAATAATCTCTGTTCAGTCTCTTGTCTTTAAACACTCAGGTGAGTCCATCAATAGTCCAAAACTCTTTGCATTTTAAAGTGATTTATGTCATAAAGAGAACATGTTCAAATAAAGAGTATACTTTTGATAACACCTCTTCTGCCTATACCAAAAACACTGAAAGTCCAGTCAGTATTAAAGATTTTGTAAACACTGTGCCAATCCTTACCAAGTATTGCCCACAAAGCTGCCAGAAATCTGAAAATCTGAACTAAGAATCTCCCAACTCCCAGTGAAGGAAGTAAATGAAAATTACCTTTTTTTTTTTTTTAGGAATATAGTAGTTTCATTGAAGGAAAAAGAGCAATTGAGTTGAACTGAGGCAAAATCAAAACATAATAAAAAATCATAATGGATCCACCAAAAGTTGAAATAACTAAATGAGTCAGGGGACCAAGGTAGGGACACTTGAGTGTATTAAGAGATGAAAAGGAAGGATAAGGAGCAGGCATATAAAACCCACTTACTGTGCTTCTACAGTCTTGAGCTTGACTTAAACCCCACCCTTTCTTGGTCAGCTGGAGCCCAAGGGAAGGCAAAAGACTCAGTGAGTTTATTTCTCTAATACTTAGTATCCTTAACTCATTAGAGGGCTCACTCAAATGATTTCTGCCTCCCTCTTAACATCATTCTCTTTTCTTGAAAGAATTTCATTCAAACAGTGTACACAGCTCTGTCCAATAGAAAGTTTTTAGAAGTATATTGAGCCATGGTGATTCAGAAGATTCGCAAAGGATTTCTGATCCTAACGATTTGATAAGGAACCCATTTCACCTAAAGACTGACACCTTGGAGTGTGCCAAAGTGCTTTGCCCTAGAGATATCTTGTTTTTTTGCCTTTTCACTTTTTCTTCTACTTCCCCAGGGTAGGAAGAGAGATGAAAAGAACATTATACAAAAATCAAGACCTGAATTCTGGCCAAGGATCTTCCACAAAGTAGCCTATGATTTCAGTCAAGTTACTTAACCTTTCTGTGTCATAATTATGTCTTTTGTGAAATAACAGTTCATGGTTCTGAAATCCTTACCATCAATATGAGTCCTGAGGATAACCCCAGACCTTGTAGTGATCATTGTTCTGGATTGTAACTGTTCTAGCATCACTCTAAGCTCCCATGGAAACTATTTTAAAGGCAGTACATTTGGGAAGATGGCAGAATGTAGCAGAAAGCATGTGTATTTTGGAGTCAGATACCTAAGCTGACAGAAGAAAAAGAGCAGCTCTTACATAAATACGATTTTTGTTACTTTGGGCTGGTTCCTCAACCTCTTTGAGCCAACATTACAAGGGTATAGGGACAACTACATAGAGGAACATGTAAAACATATGGCAAGGGGCCTGAAAATTTTAAGTACTCGATTAATGTTAGTTCCACACCCACTTTCCCCCCATGGTTCAAGATAAGGAAGAGATGAAAAAGACAGGCAAGATTACAAAGGATTTGACTGAGAGTAATTAGGAGTAGAGTGAATAAAATAGATGTGGAAATTTAGTAGAATAAAATGATTTGAAGGTAGAGAGAGTTCAGTTTTAGGAGTATCAGTTTGAGATGAAAGTTAAATAGCCTAGAGAAAATAAATGTCCAGAAAGCAATTGAGAATGTAGAAAGAAAAGCTTATGAGAAAAATAAGAGGATATAAAAAAATTTGAGTGTCACTCATCATTACTCATTACTTACCATCATCGTCATTATTTACCTCCTCTAGAGGTAAGTTTTTCAAGTGTTGATTGCAAGTCATTTTAAGAAATACATTTTATATTTCTAACTAGTACTTACTAGTGTATAGGTGTGGGTTTCCTAGTAGCTCAGCTGGTACACAATTCACCTGCAATGTAGGAGACCCTGGTTCAATTCCTGGGTAGAGAAGATTCACTACCCAGAGAAAGGATAGGCTATTCACTCAGTATTCTTGGGCTTCCTTGGTGGTTCAGCTGGTAAAGAATCTGCCTGCAAAGTGGGAGACCTGGGTTCGATTCCTGGGTTGGGAAGATCCCCTGGAGATGGGAACGGCTATCCACTCCAGGAGAATTCCATGGACTCTATAGTCCATGGGGTCACAGAGAGTCAGACACAACTGAGCGACTTTCACTTCATAAAGTGTATATTTATGTGTGCACATGCACATGAATGTATATAGGCATGCAATAAATTCTCCATTTAAAAGTTTGTAACCTTATACCATGATACAGTAGGGTATTTTCTATTGCTTTCTAGTCTAGTCTACTCTTTTTCTGTTTCATTAAGTAAGAAAGAAATAATGGCAGCAACTCTAAATTGATTCCATGGCCAAGTAATGTCGACAACCTACAGTTTGAATGTCACTCCTTTGGAGGAAATAGAGACATAATTTGTAGCTATTATCCACATACAGAACTCAATAATGACCTTCCAGCTTTCTCCACAGAATGAGAAAGATAGAGCATTGCATGTGTCTGATAATTTATTGGTTGATTTAATGGTGTGCCCTTGAACAATAACTGACATGAATAAAAGCTTTTAACAGTTTTAAACTGTGTCCATATGGATTTGGGCCTTTGATCTCCTCACCAAGCCTGGTAAGAATTCACATCGGTTCATTTGATTGGCAAAGAAACTAAGGTTTCAGAGTCACACAGCTGTGAGTGAGTCCAGTTTTCCTGAATCTATAGGTCATGCTCTTCACAAGTAAACCTGCATAACTATTCTTTTCAAAGCAACAAACACATTGATAAACTACAGACAAAATATTCTTACTCAAATAAATTCCTACTGCTGCTCAATATGGCAATCATTTCACAGGCTTCACCCAAAACACAGTGCAACATGAACTTGAATCTCCCTCCAAGAGTGTCCCCAAGTTGATGGACTGTTTCCATCAGTGTCACATCAAGATTCTACGCATCTGTCCTGTGCCTACAACTAGGCTTCAGTGTTCTGCTGTTTCCACATAACAAGATGAGAGAGGATCATATTTGAGATTATTACCCTTGTCTCTCTGATGAGTAGTTTCTATTAAACCAAGTCCTTAGCTAGTTTCAATAAGAGAAGAGGTAATTTCCTGATATTGGATCTTTTTATGACTTTCTGTAAATGACTCGGTGGGGGCAAAAATGCTTTTTCTCACAAATCTTTGTCCTGTAACAATTTTCTACCCAATGAAAAAATTAAAACAAGGAACATTATATAGTTTGCTTAGACCTCTTTGATCCTTGCTTTCCCCTTTTATATGCTTTGAATAAAATTGAGCTAAATCACCAAATAATCAACTTTTCAAATGGTTTCGCTCTTCAAATTTTCCTCCTTCAAGACCCAGTCTAAGTGCATCCTCCTTGCAAAGATTTCTTTTGGTCATAATTAATAACTTTTAATGCCCCACAGCAAAGTCTATGCCTCTCTATTTTAACCTTATCATTCTGTTTCTACTATTTAAAATTTTCTCATTTAAAATTATTTAAATCTCATCATAAAAATTGTATATTAATATTTTGATTATATTTTTTTGTTTATAACCAAACTCCTTCAAAATTCTAGGTATCATTTATGACTTGATCTCCATGTCTTATGCATAGGAGGTCTTCAATAGTGACTATAGTGACATTGAATAATCTGTAAGTTAGAAATCAATGTAGTTTTGCAGTATTCTTCCCTGGTATTAATCAACATAACAGTTCTTATACTAATACTGTTTCTTCTCAGGGAAAGAAAATCATAACTCAAACCAAGGATGGGGGAAGGTCTCAATGGAATATGAAGGAAGTAGGAAAGATAGAGTCAAGCATGGGGAATCCCTGTCATTCAACAGCTGAGAAGGTGAATGGGAACTGAAAAGAGAAAAAATACAGAAGTGAATAAAAATATAAAATTATGAGATAAGAATTGGACAGAATAGCCCCACACGGATTGCAAATCTAGTAAGTACCCTATATACACACAGTGCTTATCCAGTTGAACAAAATGGGTGATCTTCTGTCTTACAGATAAGGAAACTGAGGCCCAGAGAAGTAAGGAGTCTGCCAAGATTACATTCAATAAGTATCTGAATCAGGATTTAAATTTGGCTCTGTCTGATGCAAATTTGGGTCTGACTGATGAACAGACTGGTTCCAAATCGGGAAAGGAGTACGTCAAGGCTGTATATTGTTACCCTGCTTATTTAACTTATATGCAGAGTACAGCATGTGAAATGCCGGGATGGATGAAGCACAGCTAGAATCAAGATTGCTGGGAGAAATATCAATAACCTCAGGTATGCAGATGACATCACCCTCATGGCAGAAAGTGAAGAACTAAAGAGCCTCTTGATGAAAGTGAAAGAGGAGAATGAAAAAGTTGGTTTAAAACTCAACATTCAGAAAACTAAGATCGTGGCATCTGGTCCCATCACTTCATGGCAAATAGATGGGGAAACAGTGAGAGACTTAATTTTCTTGGGCTTCAAAATCACTACAGATGGTGACTGCAGCCTTGAAATTAAAAGACTCTTGCTCCTTGGACAAAAACCTATGACCAACCTAGACAGCTTATTAAAAAGGAGAGACATTACTTTTCCAACAAAGGTCCATCTAGTAAAAGCTATGACTTTTCCACTAGTCATGTATGGATGTGAGAGTTGGACTATAAAGAAAGCTGAGTGCCAAAGAATTGACACTTTTGAACTGTGGTGTTGGAGAAGACTCTTGAGAGTCCCTTGGGCTGCAAGAAGATCTAACCAGTCCATCCTAAAGGAAATCAGTCCTGAATGTTCATTGGAAGGACTGATGCTGAAGCTGAAACTCCAATACTTTGGCCACCTGATACGAAGAACTGACTCATTGGAAAAGACCCTGATGCTGGAAAAGATTGAAGGCAGGAGGAGAAGGGGATGACAGAGGATGTGATAGTTGGATGACATCACCACCTCGATGGACATGAGTTTGAGCAAGCTCTAGGGGTTGGTGATGGACTGGGAGGCCTGGCGTGCTGCAATCCATGGGGTCGCAAAGAGTCGGACATGACTGAGTGACTGAAATGAACTGATGCAAATCTTTTCTCCCCCACTCATGACTGCTTGTCTAAAATGTTATATATATATATATACACAGACATATATATGTGTATATATATATATATTGCTATCCCAATTGATACAATATTTAAACATAGTGATAGCCATAAGGTATTAGAATTCCCACCTCTCAGGTTTTATTACTTCTGCCTTTGTCTTGCTATTTCCCCAGGTAACATATGCTCCAAACTGTAATATTAAGACTAGTTCTATTTGCTTTTCAACAGGTGTTTGATCATAATATCCTGGACAGTGGAGATACCCCTTTCTATCAAAGAACTGTCAGAGCTGCTAACCTTTAACCACAGGTTCTAATGTGGAAACAGCAGAACTGAGGGCCCCAAAGGAATAGAAAGCCTTGTTAGCAGGTAACTGAAGTCACGCATTCCATCAGTTCTAAGGGGAAGTCATCAGGGTTTTGCATCTAGAAATCTAAAATCTCTTCTTCCTCATTTGCACTGATTTTAAGAGTTAGAAGATCTATCTATGAAATGTTTAACACAGTAACAATAGAATCAGTCCCTTAAAAGGCAATTGACTAAATTGTTCTAATCCTTGCCCTGGAGACCTTGGCTCCTAATTTAAAGCTAAATCTATCCTTGGCCAAATACAACAATAATCAAAGTCACAGAAACAGGGAATAGAAGTGGTTTCCAGGGGTTTGTGGGAAGAAAAAATTGGGGGTTGCTATTCAGTAAGTATAAAGTGTAATTTCTAGAGATTTGTTCTGCAACAGACAGCCACAGATAGTAACACTATATTGTGAACTTAAAGCTTTGTTAAGAGGGCAGATCTCCCATTGGGTGTTTTTATTGTTAGTGAGGGAGGAGAAGGGAGAGAGGACATATTGTGGAGGGGATAGGGAGAAAGAAAAGAAATTCCACTGGTGGTTGCCAGAGTGAAGTGGGAGGGGGGTTTTAAGTAAAATAGGTGATGCAGATTAAGAGGTACAGACATCCACTTATAAGATGAATAAATCATGGGTATGTAATGTAAAGCATAAAGAATATTGCCAATACTGTAATAATTTTATATGGTGACAGTTACTAGACTTATCATGGTGATCATCTCATAAAGTTATTCAGATGTCGAATCACAATGCTATATACCTGAAACTTATATATTATTGTAGTCAGCTATACTTTTCAAAACAGAAAAAAAAACTCAGTTAGGGTTCAGGACATCAATTTTACACCAAACTTGTCATTAGCTCCTGATTTAACCTTCCTATATTTAATTACACAAATGAGCTAATACAGATATCTCTTCCTATTTCTTTCTTACCTATATCATGGGCACTATATCACAGATACTTTCTGTACTTTTTCACTTAACTAATAAATCCTGGAAAAATCAGTTCATATCAGTTCATAGAGACCTTTCTCATTCTTTTGATAACTGCACAGGATTCCATTTGTAGGTGGCTTAGTCACTTTGTTACAGATGGGTAGTTAGATTTTTTCCATTTGTATTTTCCAATTACCAATGATAAATCTTGTGCATTTATAATTTTCATATTGCTGGGGATGTATCTTTATGGCAGATTACAAGAAGTGAGATTGCAAGATCAAAAGGTGAGCAGTTTAGTAGGCATTGCCAAATAACCCTTAGAAATGGTTGTAAACTTTGCATTTCAAGGGGTAGGTATTGAGAGTAACTGTCCCCTCACAGCCTTGCCAACAGAGTACATTGTCAGTACTTTTTTTCATCATCTTAAGGGTGAAAAATGGCATATCAGTGGTTTTATTAATTTGTATCTCTTTGATTACACATGGCAACTTTCATATATCTAAGAGCCATTTTACATGTTAATCTGAATTATCTGATACTGTCCTTTTCCCACTTTTCTGTTGGATTTTGGCCCTTTGCTCCTTGATGTTTACAGTTTCTTTATATATAAAGGAATATTTGGCTTTAGTCTGTAGTATATGCTGCAAATATTTTCTCCTAGTTTTTCAGTTTTTTTAAATATGCAAAAACATTTTATTTTATGTAGTCAGAGTTATCAGTCTTATATTGCCTATAGATTTTGAGGTGTAATTAGACTTTTTCTTCACCAAGAGGAATTTACTCAAGTTTTCTTAACAGTTATACATAGTTTTGTGTTTACATTTAGATCTTTGATGCATTTTAAGTTAAAGATGTATTTGCTGTATAGTGTAAAGTACAAATCTAATTTTTTCCTTTTCCAAGTGGTAACTAGGCTATTCAAGCTTCCTTTATTAAAATGTCTATCTTTGCCTTTTGTCATATAGTGAATTTCCATATAAAGTTTGGCCTGATACTGAGTTTCTCTGCTATTCTACTAGTGTATTTGTCTATTTACACTTTAGCATCTCCTTCTTTTTAATTACAGAGGCTCAATGTTAATGTCTGATATGTTTGGTCCACTCATAATTTTTCTTTTTCAGTGTTTTTCTTTTATTCTTTACATTTGGTTATTCTTTACATTCAGTTTTTTAATAAAAATTTCAGTATCAATTTATAAAGTTCCATAAAAAGCTTATTTATATCTTATCAATTAACAGGAAGAACTGATATCTTTCTAATGATGTGTTTGAGTTATTTTTATCTCTCATTCCGTCAGTTTGTCAAATGTAATATATCATGTGCAGATATAGTTTTATTTCTTTGTTTATTCTTATACTTTGATTTCTTGCATCTAACTCATTGATTAATGCCTCTAATAAAACAATGAAATTAGTGAATGTATTGCCATCCACGCTATCCATTCCTTATCTTGGAACTACATCTAGAGTTTCCTCATTAAGAAAATGGTTTTGGGATTTATATATATTTTATCATGTTAAGAAAGTAGGCCTCAAGCCCTCAATTCATTTTTTTAATGCTTTTATCAGTTAATTTTGAATTTCCTCAATGGCTTTATCAACATCTATGGAGATGGTGGCTTGGATGGTAAAGAATCTGCCTACACATAGGAGAAACATACCTCAACATAATAAAAGCTGTATATGATAACCCACAGCAAACATTATCCTCAGTGGTGAAAAATTTAGCATTTCCCCTAAAGTCAGGAAAGACAAGGGTGCCCACTCTCATCACTAGTATTCAATATAGTTTTGGAAGTTTTAGCCACAGCAATCAGAGAAGACAAAGAAATAAAAGGAATCCAGACTGGAAAAGAAGAAGTAAAACTCTCACTGTTTGCAGATAACATGATCCTGTACACAGAAAACCCTAAAGACTCTACCAGAAAATTACTAGAGCTAATCAATGAATACAGTAAAGTTGCAGAATACAAAATTAATACATAGCAATCCCTTGCATTCCTATACACTAACAATGAGAAAACAGAAAGAGAAATTAAGGAAACAATTCCATTCACCATTGTGATAAAAAGAATAAAATACTTAGGAATAAATCTACCTAAAGAAACAAAAGACCTATATATAGAAAACTATAAAACACTGATGAAAGAAATCAAAGATGACACAAATAGATGGAGAAATATACCATGTTCATGGATTGGAAGAATCAGTAGAGTGGAAATGAGTATAGTACCCAAAGCAATCTATAGATTCAATGCAATCCCTATCAAGCTACTGTTGGGGTCCTTTAATGGACCAGAACCTGGTAGTCTGGAGTCAACGACAAGAAAGTGAAAGAGAGAGTCAGAGGGAGGGGGAGAGACAGACAGACAGACAGACAGACAGACAGACACGGGAACCCAAGCTCTGATGGAGCAAGGGTATTTTATTAGTAGAAATGCAAGCTTATATATCTTTAGTAAGATGATTGTTCAGCTATTACACAAGATGAAATTTTATCAATAGTCACAACATGGATAGTCTAATACATACAAGGTCGCTGACACAGAAAAGAGTCACTGAAGGGAGTGACTGAAAGGAATCCAAGCAGGTAACATTTCTCATTATTTCAGTCCTGAGAGCTGCGTGCAGCTTTACTCATTCCCGGAATAGGAACTGATAAGGAACAGAGAATCCTTGAGAAATGGCACATGAAGGAAGAAAAATGCAACATATTGGATTCCTTAAAGTTAAATGTCCCCTGACAAGCTACCAATGGTATTTTTCAGAGAACTAGAACAAATAATTTCACAATATTTATGGAAATACAAAAATCCTCGAATAACCAAAGCAATCTTGCGAAAGAAGAATGGAACTGGAGGAATCAACCTGCCTGACTTCAGACTATACTACAAAGCTACAGTCATCAAGACAGTATGGTACTGCCACAAAGACAGAAATATAGATCAATGGAACAAAATAGAAAGCCCAGAGAAGAATATACAATGGAGAAAAGACAATCTCTTTAACAAGCGGTGCTGGGAAAACTGGTCAGCCACTGTAAAAGAATGAAACTAGAACATTTTCTAACACCATACACAAAAATAAACTCAAAATGGATTAGAGATCTAAATGTAAGACCAGAAACTATAAAACTCCTAGAGGAAAATATAGGCAAACCACTCTCTGACATAAATCACAGCAGGATCCTCTATGACCCACCTCCCAGAGTAATGGAAATAAAAGCAAAAATGAACAAACGGGATCTAATTAAACTTAAAAGCTTCTGCACAGCAAAGGAAACCATAAGCAAGGTGAAAAGACACCCTTCACAATGGGAGAAAATAGAAAATGAAGCAACTGACAAAGAATTAATCTCAAAAATATACAAGCAGCTCATGCAGCTCAATTCCAGAAAAATAAACGACCCAATCAAAAAATGGGCCAAAGAACTAAACAGACATTTCTCCAAAGAAGACATGCAGATGGCTAAAAAACACTTGAAAAATGCTCAACATCACTCATTATCAGAGAAATGCAAATCAAAACCACAATGAGGTACCAACTCATGCCAGTCAGAATGGCTGCTATAAAGAAGTCTACAAACAATAAATGCTGGAGAGGGTGTGGAGAAAAGGGAACCTTCTTACACTGTTGGTGGGAATGCAAACTAGTACAGCCACTCTGGATAACAGTGTGGAGATTCCTTAAAAAACTGGAAATAGAACTGTCATATGACCCAGCAACCCCACTGCTGAGCATACACACCCAGGAAACCAGAATTGAAAGAGACACATGTACCCCAATGTTCATTGCAGCACTGTTTACAATAGCCAGGCCATGGAAGCAACCTAGATATCCATCAGCAGATGAATGGATAAGAAAGCTGTGGTACATATACAAAATAGAATATTACTCAGCTAGTAAAAAGAACGTATTTGAATCAATTCTAATGAGGTGGATGAAACCGGAACCTATTATTCAGAGTGAAGTAAGTCAGAAAGAAAAACACCGATACAGTATATTAAGGCATATATATGGAATTTAGAAAGATGGTAATGATGACCCTATATGTGAGACAGCAAAAGAGACACAGATATAAAGAACAAACTTTTGGACTCTGTGGGAGAAGGCAAGGGTAGGATGATTTGAGAGAATAGCATTGAAACATGTATATTACCATATGTGAAATAGATCACCAGTCCAAGTTCGATGCATGAAACAGGGCACTCAAAGCCAGTGCACTGGGACAACCCTGAGTGAAGGGATAGGGAGGGAGGTGGGAGAGGGGTTCAGGATGGGGGACTCATGTACACCCAAGGCTGATTCATGCCAGTTTGTGGCAAAAATCACTACAATATTGTAAAGTAATTAGCTTCCAATTAAAATAAATAAATAAAATTTTTAAAAAATCCATCTGCAATGCAGGAGACCTGGGTTTGATTCCTGGGTTGGGACGATCCCCTGGAGGAGGACATGGCAGCCCACACCAGTATTCTTGCCTGGAGAATTCCCAGGGACATAGGAGCCTGGGAGATAATCACATGATTTTCCCCTTAGAGTTATCAGTATGTGATATTAATGAATTTACTATTATCAAACCAACCATGAAATAAATTTCACTTGGTCATAGTGTATTTTTTCTTAATGTGCTGTTGAACTCCATTTGCTATTATTTTTGCATCAATATTCATAAATAATATGGTTCTGCTATTGTAATTTGATAGTATATTTAGCAGAATTAAGCATCAATATTATATTTGCTTCATGAAAAAGTTGGGAAACTTTTCAACTTTGTTTTCAAAGCTCTGGAACAACTCACACAGCATTGAGACTATTGCTTTTTGAAGACATTCTAGAATTCCTCTGCAAAACCATCCTTGCCTGGTCCTATTTTTGTGGGATACTCCCTTATCTCTCATTATTTCTACTATAGACATTGATCTGTTTATACTTTAATGCCAATTGGGCCAATTTTCATAATCTCTATTTTCCTTAAAAGGTATCCTGTTCCTCTAAATGTTTAATTTGCATTTAGGTCTGTACTCTATTAGTAGTTGTAAATTTTCTTCTGTTTTGATGGTTATGTCCCCCTTTTCAATTATTATTTTGTACTTATGTGATTTCTGTCTTTTTCTTGATCAAGTTAGCTAGGTTTGTTGACTTTTTTTAAAAAATACAATTTTGGATTTATTGATTAGACCTACTTATTTGCTATTCTTTACCTCACTGACTTCTGCTTTATCCTTATGATTGTCTTCCTTGTGTTTTATTTATTTTGTTTTTCTCACACTAGTTTTTTTTTTTTTCTGATGAGAATCTTTTTTTTTTTCCTTTATTTATTTTTTTTCAGTGGGTTTTGTCATACATTGATATGAATCAGCCATAGATTTACATGTATTCCCCATCCCGATCCCCCCTCCCACCTCCCTCTCCACCCGATTCCTCTGGGTCTTCCCAGTGCACCAGGCCTGAGCACTTGTCTCATGCATCCCACCTGGGCTGGTGATCTGTTTCACCATAGATAATATACATGCTGTTCTTTCAAAACATCCCACCCTCACCTTCTCCCACAGAGTTCAAAAGTCTGTTCTGTACTTCTGTGTCTCTTTTTCTGTTTTGCATATAGGGTTGTCGTTACCATCTTTCTAAATTCCATATATATGTGTTAGTATGCTGTAATGTTCTTTATCTTTCTGGCTTACTTCACTCTGTATAATGGGCTCCAGTTTCATCCATCTCATTAGAACTGATTCAAATGAATTCTTTTTAACAGCTGAGTAATATTCCATGGTGTATATGTACCACAGCTTCCTTATCCATTCATCTGCTGATGGGCATCTAGGTTGCTTCCATGTCCTGGCTATTATAAACAGTGCTGCAAAGAACATTGGGGTGCACGTGTCTCTTTCAGATCTGGTTTCCTCAGTGTCACACTAGTTTTTTGAGCTAAAAATTTATTTTCAGAATTTCATTTTTACTGTAAGTGTTTAGTCCTATGAATTTTTCTTTGATGACTGCTTAAAATGTATGCCACAAATTTTACTACACAGAGAGCTTTTTCTCAATTTTTCACTTTATAATTTCATTTTGTATTTCCTTTTTCACTAAGGAGTTGTTTAGTAAAAAGTTTTAAATGTCAAGAAGAAAATTTCTCCTTTTGTTAGCAATTTCTAGTTTTATTGCTTGTGATCATGGAGTTTCACTTGTAATATTTCTACTTTATGAAACTTAGTAATTTGTTAGAGCTAACTTGTACTGGTTTATGAAATTCAATTGTCTTTATCTCTTCCCAACTCTTTGTTCAGTGGCATTACATTGGTAACTTCAAATGGGCTATAAGAGGATTTACATCAGAGAAATTAGCAAATGGCACCACAGTTTTTTCTTCTAGAGAGCGGCTTGTTAAATATTTATCATCACACCACTGAATTTACTGTGTGAATGTATCTTTAGGGTATCATACAATCAAATTGAATGATTATTGCATGAACTTGAAAAGAAAATGTCTTCTCTATCATCAGGGTATAGAGTTATACCTATTCATAAGGTCTTCCACATCAATTGTTTCTAGGTCTTTCATCTCTATTTTTGTCTATTTTGTCTTTCCAGTATTAACATTGGTGTATGAATGTCTCTTGTTATTACTGTGGTTACCTCTGTCCCTTTGTAGCTCCTATAGTTTATTTTTATGAAGGTAGTTGCTATATTATTTGATGCATAAATATTCATAAGGATACATCTACACTATGAATTGTGACTTTCCCATCAGAAAGTATCCTTCTTAGATCTCAAAGAGATAATTCATAGTGATGTTTATAGCAGCATTATTCAAAATATCTAAATGCAACCCAAGCGTCTATTAATGGATGAATGGCTACATAAAATGTGGCATATGGAATATTATCTGACCTTAAAAAGAAAGGAAATTCTGACATATTCCACAACATAAAAATTGAGGATATTATGCTAAGTGAAGTAAGCCGGACACACAAAAAACAAATACTGCTTGGTTTCACTTATGAGATACCTTGGGGCTTCCCTGGTAGCTCATGTGGTAAAGAATCCACCTGCAGTGCAGGAGATTTGATTCCTGGGTCAGGAAGATCTGGAGAAGGGATAGGCTTCCCACTCCAGCGTTCTTGGGCTTTCCTAGTGGCTTAGATGGTAAAGAATCTGCCTGCGGTGCAGGAGATCTGGGTTCAATCCCTGAGTTAGGAAGATCCCCTGGAGGAGGGCATGGCAACCCCCTCTAGTATTCTGGCCTGGAGAATCTCCATGGACAGAGGAGCCTGGCAGGCTACAGTCAATCGGATTTCAAAGAGTCAGACATGACTGAGTGACTAAGCACAGCACAGCATGAGATACCTAGAGTAGTCAAATTCATAGAGACAGAAAGTAGGACGGTGGTTGCCAGGGGTTGAGAAGGGCTGAGAGGATGGGAAGTTACAGTTTAATAGGTATAGAGTTTGCTAAATGAAAAAGTTCTGGAGAAAGAAAGTAGTGATGGTTATACAACAAAGTCATGATATTTAGTACCACTGATTTGTACACTTAAATATGGTTAAGATGATAAATTTTATGTTCTATGTACTTTACCACAGTACAAAAAAATGGGGAAGAAAGTGTTCTTCTTTGACACATTTATGCTTTGGGGTTTAAATTCTATTTTATCTAATATCAGGATTATTACCCCTACTTTCCTTATTTTTCTATGTGCCTGTCATGCCTTAGTTCATTCATTTGTCTTCAGCCTTTCAAAATTACTTACTTTCAGCTATAGCTCCTATATACACTTCATGTTTTGTGAGCCAAACTGAGTATCTTTTTCTTTTAGTATATAAGATAAACCTATTCATATTTATTGATATAACTGATAATGCTTGATCTCAACCATGGCAAAATTTTATAATTACTTGTATTTTGCTATATTTGCTACTTTTCTTTTTCTATGATATGCATTATTTGTTTTTTAAACAATTTTTGGCATTAGAAAATATTTGTATTTTTGTACTGGTGATTATAATGGTTCTTATGTGTCTGTAATGCTTCTAATCTCCTGGGTTGATTAGATTTTGCCTTTGATGATCTGGTTTACCAGTTTTTGTTACCATGCTTTACCTCCTACCTCCTGCTAATACAAATAGCAATAAGCTTAGTTAATTTTTCTTCTTCCCTGTCTCTTTTCCTCCCACTTTTCAGTCACGTTATTTCTACTATGTCACAACATTTGTGCTTTTGCTACCCTCATCTCCACCTTTTTAAAAAGTTCTTATGTTGATATTTACATACTGAAAAATTTCATTTGAGTTTCAGGTTCAGCAAAATCCTTTGGCTGAAATTTCCTCCATCATTTCTTAGGGAGGGATGAAGTTTATCCTCTACAACTGACAAAATTAATGCAATAATGAATACACCTTCAACTTTTTCTGCTATGTAAATGTTATTCAAAAACTACGTTGTTGTTATTTTATTTTCCTTAAGCAAAATTAGTAGCAAAATACCACTACGTCTCTCATTTCTACCCACCGCTGCCAGGAAAAAAAAAATCTTAAGTCCATAGTAATATCTATTTCGCATTGAGTAACACATTTGAAAATATTATCATTAAAAGCAACAAAAACATACCACATATCCAAAAAAAAAAAAAAAAAAGCCTTTCCAAATACCTTTTAATAATATTCCCACTAGAATATTTAGATAAAACCACCATTTAATTGAATCTCTGCTAAAACATATAACCTTAATTGCGTTATTCAATGCTGGCATCATCCCTAGTCAATCACAGTTCTGTTTATTCATTTGATGTCTTAACATTTAGTTGAATCATCTAATGAAAACATCCCATGAAAAAGAGTGGTATAATTATATAAGCATGTGGAACAGAACAATTATAAAGCAAGAGCCATTAGCATTCAGTCAGGTTAGAGAATTAATAAGCATATGCATATATCTTAAGGTGCAGGCATCAGTTGCCTTTACTATCTGTCTTGTTGGTTTTTCATTCTGCATGTTTATTAATTTTCTTTAACTAGATGCCATAGAATGTTTTCCTTACTTAGGTGTTAATGCTCATATACATGTATACACTAATTCCAGCTCAGAGATGCCCAGGAGCCTTGGAAACCTAAGTGGAGTATAATTACAGGGCCCTGGGACATCAACAGGGAAGAAATAGGGAAGTCTGTGTGGAGTGAGACCTTTTGTGTGCATGGTAGGCAGAAGGTCTACAACTAAATTCCTAAGTGGGCCTTCAACAGGCACACTGGTTCATCAGGAAAACCCCCAGCATTTAACTGTAAGTGAAAATGTCATGTAATTGTAGAAGTCCTTTTTGCAGTCTGACTCCATTAGTCTGATGGGAAACCTTTGAGAGAGAGCAATTTCTCTGAACTTATTTTCTTGGTAGCCTTTCGCATCCTGCCTTTTCCTCCTCACCATCCTCTCACATGGCAACTATAAATATCTCTTCCTTGAACACACTTGGTTAGGTACTTGACAGCTTGACTCAGTTCTCAAGAAGACATGATTTTGATTCAGTTCAGTTCAGTCACTCAGTCGTGTCCGACTCTTTGCGACCCCATGAACCGCAGCACACCAGGCCTCCCTGTCAATCACCAACTCCCGGAGTTTACCCATACCCATGTCCATTGAGTCAGTGATGCCATCTAACCATCTCATCCTCTGTTGTCCCCTTCTCCTCCTGCCTTCAATCTTTCTCAGCATCAGGGTCTTTTCCAATGAGTCAGCTCTTCTCATCAGATGGCCAAAGTATTAAGAGTTTCAACTTCAACATCAGTCCTCCCAATGAACACCCAGGACTGATCTCCTTTAGGATGGACTGGTTGGATCTCCCTGCAGTCCAAGGGGCTCTCAAGAGTCTTCTCCAACACCACAGTTCAAAAGCATCAATTCTTCTGCACTCAGCTTTCTTTATAGTCCAACTCTCACATCCATACATGACCACTGAAAAAACCATAGCCTTGATAGACCTTTCTTGGCACAGTGATGTCTCTGCTTTTTAATATACTGTCTAAGTTGGTCATAACTTTCCTTCCAAGGAGTAAGTGTCTTTTAATTTCATGGCTGCAGTCACCATCTGCAGTGATTTTGGAGCCCGGGAAAATAAAGTCAGCCACTGTTTCCACTGTTTCCCCATCTATTTGCCATGAAGTGATGGGACCAGATGCCATGATCTTAGTTTTCTGAATGTTGGGCTTTAAGCCAACTTTTTCACTCTCCTCTTCCACTTTGATCAAGAGGCTCTTTAGTTCTTCTTCACTTTCTGCCATAAGGGTGATGTCATCTGCATATCTGAGGTTATTGATATTTCCCCTGGCAATCTTGATTACAGCTTGTGCTTCTTCCAACCCAGCATTTCTCATGATGTACTCTGCATATAAGTTAAATAAGCAGGGTGACAATATACAGCCTTGACGTACTCCTTTTCCTATTTGGAACCAGTCTGTTGTACCATGTCCAGTTCCAACTGTTGCTTCCTGACCTGCATTACAGATTTCTCAAGAGGCAGGTCAGATGGTCTGGTATTCCCATCTCTTTCAGAATTTTCCACAGTTTATTATGATCCACAGAGTCAAAGGCTTTGATATAGTCAATAAAGCAGAAATAGATGTTTTTCTGGAAATCTCTAACTTTTTTGATGATCCAGCAGATGTTGGCAATTTGATCTCTGGTTCCTCTGTCTTTTCTAAAACCAGCTTGAACATCTGGAGTCTCATGGTTCACATATTGCTGAAGCCTGACTTGGAGAATTTTAAGCATTACTTTACTAGCGTGTAAGATGAGGGCAGTTGTGCAGTAGTTTGAGCATTCTTTGGCATTGCTTTTCTTTGGGAGTAGAATAAAAACTGATCTTTCCCAGTCCTGTGGCCACTGCTGAATTTTCCAAATTTGCTGACATATTGAGTGCAGCACTTTCACAGTATCATCTTTCAGGATTTGAAATAGCTCAACTGGAATTCCAGCACCTCCACTAGCTTTGTTCATAGTGATGCTTCCTAAGGCCCACTTCACATTCCAGGATGTCTGGCTCTAGGTGAGTGATCACACCATCGTGATTATCTGGGTCATGAAGATCTTTTTTGTACAGTTCTTCTGTGTATTCTTGCCACCTCTTCTTAATATCTTCTGCTTATGTTAGGTCCCTACCATTTCTGTCCTTTATTGAGCCCATCTTTGCATGAAATGTTCCCTTGGTATCTCTGATTTTCTTGAAGAGATCTGTAGTATTTCCCATTCTACTGTTTTCCTCTATTTCTTTGCAATGATCACTGAGGAAAACTTTCTTATCTCTCCTTGCTATTCTTTAGAACTCTGCATTCAAATGGGTATATCTTTCTTTTTCTCTTTTGCTTTTCACTTCTCTCTTTTCTAAGCTATTTGTAAGGCCTGCTCAGACAGCCATTTTGCTTTTTTGCATTTCTTTTTCTTGGGGATGGTCTTGATCCCTGTCTCCTGTACAATGTCATGAACCTCCATTCATAGTTTTTCAGGCACTCTGTCTATCAGATCTAGTCCCTTAAGTCTATTTCTCACTTCCACTGTATAGTCAATAACGGATTTGATTTAGGTCATACCTGAATGGTCTAGTGGTTTTCTCCACTTTCTTCAATTTCAGTCTGAATTTGGCATAAGGAGTTCATGACCTGAGCCACAGTCAGCTCCCAATCTTGTTTGTGCTGACTGTATAGAGCTTCTCCATCTTTGGCTGCAAAGAACATAACCAATCTGATTTCGGTGGTGATGTCCATGTGTAGAGTCTTCTCTTGTGTTGTTGGAAAAGGGTGTTGCTATGACCAGTGCGTTCTCTTGGCAGAACTCTATTAGCCTTTGCCCTGCTTCATTCAGTACTCCAAGGTCAAATTTGCCTGTTACTCCAGGTGTTTCTTGACTTCCTACTTTTGCATTCCAGTGCCCTATAATGAAAAGGACATCTTTTTCAGGGTGTTAGTTCTAGAAGGTCTTGTAGGCCTTCATAGAACTGTTCAACTTCAGCTTCTTCAGCATTACTGGAGCGTTACATGTTTTGATTCTTGTGTGCCTAAATCACTTTCTTCAAAATATCACATTTCTCTAGAGTATACCACTTGAGTCAAGCGAAGGCAAGGGAAGTTTCATGAAGCTTGATAGAATTAAAATTCTCTTCGGGAGAAAGCAAAAAAAAATCTGGACACTACAGAATATTATCCTACAATGAAGGAGACTAGATGAGTAGTCTCAGGGACAGAATGTGTCAGAACATGTTTTTCGGTAAAGAGGTGTCAGAACCTGAGATGTGTGTCACCCAGGCAGGTTAATTGTTAATCTGTTCACTCTAGGTGCCCTAATATAAGGAAATGAAAACCTTAAAAGCAGAACACATCACTTGCTTTTATACCCCAAGAATTTTAAGGACTTATGTGTGTGAACTTAAGTCTTGATGAGGTGGTTAGTACACAAAGGGAACATAAATGACTCATTCTCAATGACTCACTCTCATTCCCTCTTTTAAAAAATTTTTTAAATAGCATGTAATTTCAAAGGTTCAAATTATGTGATCAATTCTTCTATGACATGTGTTAAGAAATCCTTCAGCAATTAAAAATATCCTACGAGGAAGGGTATGATAGCAATCTGCTAGTATCTTTTTTATATCGATGTATCATTTTGCAAAAATAGCTCAAATCTCTTTAGATAATTATTCTCAAAGTTTTCAAATAGTATGATTTTCAGCCTTCTCTAGTCTAGCCAAAGAAAGGCCAATGAGCACCTACTGTGAAAATGATGAGTGAAAATGACTCACCAGGAAAAAGGTACAATGTAGTGGAAAAGACTGAATTTAGGACAAAACAGGCAGGCATATGATACACAATGACAGAGGTTTTTGCCAAAAACAAACAGGTTGAAAAGATAACTAGAGGCCTGAGGTTTCCTGGACATTACACCTAGATAAATCTGTCATGACGTGATTCTTACCATCAACTTCACAGACCTATGCACCAGACACTCAGACATGTACATATTCTTACTGATAGGGTCAAAATAATGAAATTCACACTGAGACTCATATACAAACCAAAAGGTCCCCAGTGGGGGTGTGGTAGCCATGGAGATTCTAGAAAGAACTTGCAAGACAGAAACTGGTACAACCACTATGGAGAACAATATGGAGGTTCCTTAAAAAATGAAAAATAAAACTACCATATGCCCCAGCAACCCCTGAGCATAAACCTGGAGAAAACCATAATTCCAAAAGATACATCACCCCAATGTTCAGCACTATTACAATAGCCAGGACATGGAAGCAACCTAAGTGTCCGTCAACAGAGGGATAGATAGAGAAGATGTGATACATATATACAATGGAGTATTACTCAGCCACAAATCTCTTTTACTTCACTTTCCTGGCATCCACTTCCCGAGGGACTTGACTGTCCAGAGTAACCATCACTTTCCTGTCACTAGACCATTGTATCTACATGAGACTGCCCTTGTCTTGTTACCATAGTAACAGAATAATCAGTAATCAAAAACCTGTTAAGTCTAGCAAAGTGATAAGGTGGTTTCTTTGAACTCTACCCTCCAGTAGTTCTGACACGCTTGCAGTTCCCTCAAATTCACCATGAAATTTTCTCCTTCTTCCCTGAATTTTACCTGGTTTGCTGCTATTTATACTCCAGGATCAGATTAGGTATCTGTTCTTCTAGGAAGCCTTCTCTGACCTGAGCTCATTCATAGATTTGGAGTCGTGTTTTGTTTCAAAAGGATTATATACATGTCCCTTTTGTACCAATTAGACTATATAATCCAAAATTTCATGGCTGTTTATCTCACTAGTCTACACTCTTGTGAGCAGAGACTATGTGCTTTAACTTCCAGTACTAAGCACAGCACGTAACTAGAGCTCAATAAATGCGTAACCCATAGTGAACGACAGAACGTCACAGGGTACCATATTCATCTTCTTTGATCTAAATCAAACTTATTTTTAAAATTCATTTCACCAAAGATTTTATTCTGGCTTCTTTTCTTGAACTGAAGTTTGCTGTTAGTTTCATTGCTGTTGCTTTTTTAATGTCAGCTAACCTTTTCTTTTCCCCCACTTATTTTTATTAGGCACTGTTTATAATAGCCAGGATATGGAAGCTAACCTTTTCTTGATCACCCTCAAGTTTTTCTTTTTGCATTTGCTTTCTGTTTTTGTCTGTTATGTTGGTTTGGGAGTTAATCTCTGTTACATCATTTGTGTGGGAAACTACATTCCAGGTTCCAAAAAGTTTTATATATTCTATAGGGTTTTAGTAACGGATTCTGCCTTTACAAAACCAACTATACAACTATACATGTTAATGCCAGGCTACCATGACGGGGTTGTGAAGAGTGAGCAAGGAAGTGTTCCTTCCCTGGAGATGGTATGAACATGTTTATAAGCTAAAAGTTAAAAAAAAAAGAGAGAGAGAGAAAGAAGAAGGACAAGGTGGCAGAGTCAGGATACTTCTATGTTTGTCCTCAAGATGTCCGCCTGTTAATTAAACTAATTCAAATAACCATGCTTGAGATGTATGAAAAGTTTTAATAAATCAGGTAAGGCTCTGGATTAAGCAATTCATATATAGTATTTAATTCTTCCTAGTAGCTCAGAGTTTCCCTGATGGCTCAGCTGGTAAAGAATCTACCTGCATGGGAATGCAAACTAGTACAGCCACTATGGAGAACAGTGTGGAGATTCCTTAAAAAACTGGAAATGGAACTGCCATATGACCCAGCAATCCCATTCCTGGGCGTACACACCGAGGAAACCAGATCTGAAAGAGACACGTGCACCCCAATGTTCATCGCAGCACTGTTTATAATAGCCAGGACATGGAAGCAACCTAGATGCCCATCAGCAGACGAATGGATAAGGAAACTGTGGTACATATACACCATGGAATATTACTCAGCCATTAAAAAGAATTCATTTGAATCAGTTCTAATGAGATGGATGAAACTGGAGCCCATTATACAGAGTGAAGTAAGCCAGAAAGATAAAGACCAATACAGTATACTAACACATATATATGGAATTTAGAAAGATAGGAATGATAACCCTATATGCAAAACAGAAAAAGAGACACAGATGTACAGAACAGACATTTGACTCTGTGGGAGAAGGCGAGGGTGGGATGTTTCGAGAGAACAATATTGAAACATGTATATTATCAAGGGTGAAACAGATCACCAGCCCAGGTTGAATGCATGAGACAAGTGCTCGGGGCTGGTGCACTGGGAAGACCCAGGGGGATTGGGTGGAGAGGGAGGTGGGAGGTGGCATCGGGATGGGGAATACATGTAAATCCATGGCCTATTCATGTCAATGTATGGCAAAAACCACTACAATATTGTAAAGTAATTAGCCTCCAACTAATAAAAATAAATGGAAAAAAAAAAAAGAATCCACCTGCAATGTGGGAGACCTGGGTTCGATCCCTGGGTAGGAAAGATACCCTAGAGAAGGAAATGGCTACCTACTCCAGTATTCTGGCCTGGAGAATTCCATGGACTGTAGAGTCCATAGGGTCTCAAAGAACTGAGTGACTTTCACTTCAGTGGCTCAGATGGTAGAGTCTGCCTGCAATGCGGGAGACCTGGGTTCAATCCCTGGGCTGGGAAAATCCCCTGGAGAAGGGAATGGTAACCCATACCAGTATTCTTGCCTGGAAGATCCCATGGACAGAGGAGCCTGGTGGGCTACAGTCCATGGGATCACAAAGAGTCAGACATGACTGAGCAACCATCACTCAATCAGCTACTATGAGACAGGTATTATCGCCCCCATTTTATAGAACAGGAGACTGAGACTTAGAAATGTGAAGTCATTGTCCAGGGTGGAAAAGCTAGCCAGCGATGGAGACAGAATTTGACAAGACAAAGACTGGCTCCAGCCGTTCCTCGGTGAAGCATGGCTTCCTGTCCAACCCCATTAAGCTGTCAGGAAGAGTGATTACCCACAGACATGGCAGATAGGTTTTAACTCATGCCAGCTCTGATATATTTGTGATTATTTTGATAAAGATTCCAATGCTCCATCAGAGCTCAGAGAAAAAGAATGCTGTTCTCACTTAGCAATATCTGTCTTTGGTGAGAAAGTGGAAGAGGGACTATTTGCTATGTATTTGCCAACCCTGGAATAGTGAATTCTCTGGAGAGTGTCTATCTTTTTAATATGCCAGTTAGAGTTATAAGGAGAAAAATAACATTGACAATTGCTGCCACTCCTGATTTATTTTTTAATGGAAAGACACCCATCTGTGATATAAAACTTAAAAATGGAATTCAAGCTGCTAAATTGTTCTGAAATCTGTATTGGGAAAGGTTAACCTCAACTACCACTGCCTCTAACATTCTATAACTTTTTTAAATGATAAAAGAAGTGATAATCCAGCAGCAGGGACAAAATGAAGTGGTATGCTTCCCTCGCACCGCCCCCCCCCCCAAAAAAAAAACCCAAAAACAAACAAAACTTCCTTATAACTGTCAACCAACTGCCAGGAGCTTCATGAGTCAGATTAATAAATCTCAGTTCACCATTGACCCAGGGAAATATACAGGAAAATCACATCTGTCTAAATATATCCAACCATTTCCCATCACCAGACCAGCAACTGACATGACCCAAGTCATTCTCATTGCTCACCTGGGTGACTAATATCCCTCTACATGGCTTCATGGTTTCTATAATACCTTTGTCCTCTGTGGATTTTAGCACAGGTGCCAGACCAATTCTCTTAAAGCATAAGTCAGATCCAGTCACTCATTCCTTTGTTCAAAACCATCCAATATCCCATACTCCTCAGAGTAAAAGCCAAAGTCCATACAGTGGCCCCCGAGGCACTAAGCTGCCTTTTATTCCCCTTCCCATCTGCATCTCACTTCTGTCCCCTGCCTCCCAACTCTAATGACACTAGCCTTTGCTATTATGTAAACATTTAAACATGCCAGGCTTGCTCCATCTCAAAGCTTTAGTACTTGTGGTTCTCTCTGCCTGGAATGTTCTCCCCAGGTCTCCCCACAAACTCACTCTTCACCTCCTTGTCTTTGCTCCAACATCTTCTTATCAATGAGGCTTTTCTACTTAAAACTGCAACCCCACATTCTCTACCATATCAGCCTTCTCTGCTTTTTACAAAATACTTTTTCTGAATACCTTACAACCATCCTAACATCACATATCTACTTTTTGTTGACTTGCTCCTTCTCTCCACCCCCACTAAACTGTAAACTTCCTGAGGGCAGGGACATCTTCTGTTTTGTTTTCTGCTGTCTTCCCAGGAGAAATTGTGGCTGCCACATAGTATGAATGAATGAAGTATCTAGACCTACAAATTCCGTTTCCTGGAAAACAGAGGAAAAGAAAGTAAAATCAAAATTCCAAACTTTTTTTTTAAACAGTGAACCCAGAAGGTAGAAAGATTCCTAAATGTGGCTTTATGTGGGAACCTGAATTTCTTTCTTTTTTTATTGGAGTATGATTGGTTTACAATGTTGTGTTAGTTTCTGCTCTACAATGCAGTGAGTCATGTGAGTACGCATATATCCCCTCCCTCTTGAACCACCCTCCCACCTCCCAGACTCCCTCCCATCCCCCTCCCCGTCCCACTCCTCTAGGTCATCACAGAGCACTGAGCTGAATTCCCTGAGCTATATAGCAGTTTCCCACTAGCTATCATATCACACACGGCAGTATATATATATGTCAGTCCTACTCTCCCAATTTGTCTCATTCTCCCCTTCCCTGCTGTGTCCACATACCCATTCTCTATGTCTGTGCCTCTATTCCTGCCCTGCAAATAGGTTCATCTGTACCATTTTTCTAGAGGACTGTTACTTAATAAAGATGCCAATTTCCAGGGGTCTTAGTCCCCAAGGCTTCACACTACAGTGCTCAGTTCAGAGTGACCACAAGAGCATTTTTTGTCCTCACTCCTGTGTAGCCAAAACTAATGAATCATAATATGCCTTGTACCACCACCAACCCAGATGATTCTTGCACACTTGAAAGTCTGAGAAGCATGACCCTGAGTGATGAGTTTCCAGCAAAGGGCTCTGAGGCCTTATCAATGGAAGTACAAGTCAGTCTTTGGACTCCAGGAAACCTATGTGTTGCTTGTTCTTAGACAACAGAGCTTTTAAAAAAAAAAAAAATGTTGACCTCAACTGTCAGGGTTCCATCTCTAAGTCCTGCATCAGCCACATGTGAAATCTCCTAAATTAAAAAAAAAAAATCTTGGCTCAGTGTCCCATGCTGTCTTAATTCACATGCCATGGCCAGCATGCATCTCAGCTTAGCCAAGAAAGCATCACACAAAGAAAGTAATGCCAGAATGCTTACATTGAAAGCCCACTGATTGATCACGTTTCCCTCTTGGGACCCCTGAGTCATCTGTTTAGGTGGAGAGAAATATAGGCCCTCCCTCCCATCAAGGATCTTTTGAGTTTCAGATGGGATGGTATTTGTGAAAGTCCTCTGAAAAGATAATAGTGCTGCATAAGATGAGGAATTATCTAAGCATTAGTATTTTACTTGCCATTTCCTAACACATGCTTGGTTCATGCTTAATGAGATGGATTCATGCCATATCACGATTAGCAGTTGAGGCCCAACTGTTGTTTATTCTTGTGCCAGAAGCCATAGCAGCTAAGATAGGACATCTTCCAATCAGATGGTTTTGGTCCTAATTATTTTGCACAGCACCCACACAGCAATACACTTTCCCTTGCCACCGACAGTATTATAAGAAATAACTACCCTTCCTTCCTGAATCATCAAATCATTAGAACTGAGTCTCTCCCCACCCCTTGCCTAGAGAGAACCGAGTCTCTCCCCACCCCTTGCCTAGAGTTCCCATCCTCTTTCTGTGCTTCAACCACCCTGTCCCTGACAAATCTTCCATCACATTAAGGAGCAACTAGCCTTGTCCTCGCCAAGAAGGAAACTTCTCACCCATGGGAGCAAACAGCTGCTGTCCTTGAATCAACATGCAAGCTAAAACATCTCATAAATCTGCATTCCTAACAACAACGTCTTCTATTTGCCCTGGGTATTTGGATATCATTCCCAACTCTTCAGCTCTTGCTCATTCCTCTCTGACCTCATAGTTGTCCTCTGAATTCACAGGATTTATCCACCAGCAATTCCACTCTCTCTCCAGGCCTCCCAGTTGTGATCTTTGCCTCTACGCTATATTGTTGACCAGAACCAAAGTGCCTGGGCCTGGCCCCTCTGAGTTACTTGACCCCAAGGCCATTCAGGAGCTAGTACTGGGTACCAACATGCTGGTTCTTCTCATGAAACATCTCACTCTGCTTGAGCCATTATCTGGGTGCCATTTCCATCTACAACCCCATGGTTGTTCTATGGGACACTCTCCAACAGCTCCCATAAGTTCTTTTATTTTAAAAGATGAACTTATCCAATGAAGTATAGTGAACATATTAGAGAAGCACATGAGTCATAAACAGCTCAGTAAATATTCAGAGTGAGCACATGTGTATGATTTCCATTCATATCAAGAAATAGAATATTTCCAGTATCTCAGAAGCCCCTTCATGCCATTTCCTAGCCATTAAAATCCCCAAGATAAAATACTAGCTACTCCCAGTCATCATCCACCTCCCAACAACCAACCATTCCCTTGACTTTTAATACCATAGGTTCATTTTGCCTACTTTTGAGCTTTACCTATGGATTCATGCAGGATAGATTCTTTTCTGCCTGCCTTTTTCTACTAAACAGGTCTATAAGAGTCATCTGTGTTGTTGCATGCAGCAGTTGTTTCTTTATTACCATAAAATATTATAGGTTATGAATATACCACTTTTATGTAGGTTATGAATATACCTACTTTTGATGAATATTTGGCTATTTCCAGCTTTGTTCTGTTACAAGTAGCATTGCTATAAACATCTTTATTTATACATGTCTTTTGGCGAACATAAGGTACACATTTCCTGTTGAGTATATAACTGGTTGAGAGGATGTATACGCCTTCACTGTCAGTACATGTGACAGTTTTCCAAAGCTATTGTGCCAGTTTACATTCCCATCAATAGTATTTGTGAATCCCAGTTACTCTACATCTTTGCAAACATCCGGTAATGTCTTTTACATTTTAGCCATTCCAATTATTGTGATTTAATGTGACCTTTCATGACTGATGATTTCAGGGATCTTTTCATGTGTTTATTTGCATTTTAGATATTTGCTTTTGTAAGTGCTTGTTCAAATACTTTGCCCATTTTTCTGTTCACACATCTTTTTCTTATTGCCATATGAGGTAAAAAATATTTATATTTGTAGGTAGTAGAAATGTCATCTCCCACTCTGCAATTTGCCTTATCACTCTCTAGTGTCTGTTGATAGAGAGACATTCCTAACGTAGAGAAATCAAAATTTTTCCCTTTTGGTTAGTGCTTTCTGTGTGTCCAAAAATCCCAGCAAGTGATCATCTGCCTCTAATGGATGCACATTGTCCCCACTATGGCATCTGTTGATACGAAAGTCACTCAAAATAGTCGACCTTTAAGAGTCATACAAATGGCAAAATTTCTCAGGTTTTCTCTAAAACTGACTTTTCTCATAGGTCAGCCAAGGGCTGGCCTAGAACTTTGAGTCATCCACATACTGCTGATATAAGATTTATTGACATTGGCTTGAGAAATCCAGTCCCAAAACATCCCCAGTGAATGAAGCAAATACCTGTTTTAAAAAACACCTACCTCATAATCACTTTTCAATTTGTTAAACAAAGACAGAAAGTATTGTATTTAATTATATTGCCTTGTAAAAAAAAAAAAAAATTGGGGGGGAGGAGCCAAGATGGCGGAGGAGTAGGACGGGGAGACCACTTTCTCTCCTACAAATTCATCAAAAGAATAACTGAACGCAGAGCAAACTTCGCAAAACAACTTCGGATCGCTAGCTGAGGTCATCAGGCGCCCAGAAAAGCAGCCCATTGTCTTCGAAAGGAGGTAGGACAAAATATAAAAGATAAAAAGTGAGACGAAAGAGCTAAGGACGGAGATCCGTCCCGGGAGCTCTTAGGCGGCATTGCTTGGGGTAGGGTCCGGGCCTGAGTGCCCTGAGGACAATCGGAGGGAACTTCTGTGAGTTGCCAACTTGAACTGTGGGAGACCAAAAGAGAGAGAGTAAATTAACCGGCCCGAACACACTGCCGGCCGTTCGCAGAACAAAGAGACCGAGAGGGTCCAGAGAGGAGCTCGCAGGCTGCGGACCGGCCCAGACCCGCGGGAGGCAGGAGGCAGGGGGGAGGGCAAGGTCGCGGCGAGACACAGGGCGCAGGCACCCGACCGGCGCGGGCGGGGACTGGGGGTGGGGACGCGGAGGGCGGAAGGCGCGCGCACCCGCCTGGCGCCAGCGGAAACTGAGACTGGGTCCGCGGAAGGGAGGGGGTGCGCCACACCCGGGTAGAGTGCGCCCACCAAGCCCCTGGCTGCCTGGACCGCTCTGACGGGGAAGGCACAGAGAGAGGCGCAGCTTTTCCTTCCACGCTTTTGTGGAACACCCGAGGGCTGGAACCTCGCGCAGCGCGGGGCGCGCTCCATATAGAACAGCCGGGAGCCTGAGCAGCACAGACGGAGAAAGCAGCGTCAGCCCCTCCCGGCAGCCCCAGCCCATCCCCACGGCGCAAGCCCGTCCCCATAGCGCCAGCCACTCCCGGCAGCGCAAGCCCCTCCCTGCCCCGCAGAGCGACGGAACTAGCTACCTGGGTGAGAGTCCACCTCCGCCCGCCTGTGTCAGGGCGGAAATGAGGCTCTGAAGAGACCGGCAAACAGAAGCCAAATAAACAAAGGGAACCGCTTCAGAAGTGACTGGTGCAACAGATTAAAATCCCTCTAGGAAACACTGACTACACCGGAGGGGCCTGTAGATATCGAGAAGCATAAGCTGGAACGAGGAGCTATCTGAAACTGAGCCGAACCCACACTGACCGCAACAGCTCCAGAGACACTCCTAGATATAATTTTACTTTTTTCTCTTTTTTTTTTTATTGTTATTTTTTCTTTTTTTCTTTTTTCTTTCTTCTCTTTTATTTTCCTTTAAAATCCCCTATTACTCCCCCATTACTCCTTAACTTTCATTTCCACAGACTTTTACGATTTTTTTAATTAGGGGGAAAAAAAAATTTTTTTTTTCTTTTTTTTCTTTTTCTTTCTTTTTTTTCTTTCCTTTTTCTCTTCTATTTTCTATTTTTCTTTTTCTCTTATTTCTTTTAAAGTCCTCTAGTACTCCTCTACTACTCCTTAATTTTCATTTTCAATACACTATAACCTTACAAAAAATAAAAAAAAAGAAGAGAAGCCCTATTTTTAAACCGAAGATTATTCTCTCCCAATCTTGACTCTCTGTTTTCTACCTCAGAACACCTCTATTTCCTCCTTTCCCCTTCTCTTCCCAATCCAATTCTGTGAATCCTTGTAGGTGACTGGGCTACGGAGAACACTCTGGGAACAGACAGCTGCGTAGATCTGTCTCTCTCCTCTTGAGTCCCCCTTTTTCTCCTCCTGTTCATCTCTATCTCCCTCCTCCCTCTCCTCTTCTTCATGTAACTCTGTGAACCTCTCTGGGTGTCCCTAATGGGGGAGAATCTTTTAGCCATTAACCTAGAAGTTTTCTTATCAGGGCTGTATAGTTGGAGAAGTCTTGAGACTACAGGAAGAATAAAACTGAAATCCAGAGGCAGGAGACTTAAGCCCAAAACCTGAGAACACCAGAAAACTCCTGACTACATGGAACTTTAAGTAATAAGTGACCGTCCAAAAGCCTCCATACCTACACTGAAACCAACCACCACCCAAGAGCCAATAAGTTTTAGAGCAAGACATACCACGCAAATTCTCCAGCAACGCAGGAACATAGCCCTGAACATCAACATACAGGCTGCCCAAGGACACACCTAACACATAGACCCATCTCAAAACTCATTACTGGGCACTCCATTGCTCTCCAAAGAGAAGAAATCAAGTTCCACGCACCAGAACACTGACGCAAGCTCCCCTAACCAGGAAATCTTGACAAGCCAATCGTCTAACCCCACCCACTGGGTTAATCCTCCACAATAAAAAGGAACCACAGACCTCCAGAATACAGAAAGCCCACTCCAGATACAGCAATCTAAACAAGATGAAAAGGCAAAGAAATACCCAACAGGTAAAGGAACATGAAAAATGCCCACCAAGTCAAACAAAAGAGGAGGAGATAGGGAATCTACCTGAAAAAGAATTTAGAATAATGATAATAAAAATGATCCAAAATCTTGAAAACAAAATGGAGTTACAGATAAATAGCCTGGAAACAAAGATTGAAAAGATTCAAGAACTGTTTAATAAAGACCTAGAAGAAATAAAAAAGAATCAATTAAAAATGAATAATGCAATGAATGAGATCAAAAACACTTTGGAGGGAACCGGAGGCAGAAAGATAGGATAAGTGAGTAGAGATAAATGGTGGAATAATGAGCAGAGAGGAAAAAAGAAAAAAGGATCAAAAGAAATGAGGACAACCTCAGGGACCTCTGGGACACTGTGAAACGCCCCAACATTCGAATCATAGGAGTTCCAGAAGAAGAAGACAAAAAGAAAGGCCATGAGAAAATACTCGAGGAGATAATAGCTGAAAAACTTCCCTAAAATGGGGAAGGAAATAGTCACCCAAGTCCAAGAAACCCAGAGAGTTCCAAACAGGATAAACCCAAGGCGAAACACCCCAAGACACATATTAATCAAACTAACAAAGATCAAACACAAAGAACAAATATTAAAAGCAGCAAGGGAAAAACAACAAATAACACACAAAGGGATTCCATAAGGATAACAGCTGATCTATCAATAGAAACCCTCCAGGCCAGAAGGGAATGGCAGGACGTACTGAAAGTAATAAAAGAGAATAACCTACAACCTAGATTACTGTATCCAGCAAGGATCTCATTCAGATATGAAGGAGAATTCAAAAGCTTTACAGATAAGCAAAAGTTGAGAGAATTCAGCACCACCAAACCAGCTCTTCAACAAATGCTAAAGGATCTTCTCTAGACAGGAAATACAGAAAGGTTGTATAAACGTGAACCCAAAACAACAAAGTAAATGGCAATGGACCCACCTATCAATAATTACCTATAATGTAATGGGTGAATGCCCCAACCAAAAACAGACAAAGACTGGCTGAATGGATACAAAAACAAGACCCCTATATATGCTGTCTACAAGAGACCCACCTCAAAACAAGAGACACATACAGACTAAAAGTGAAGGGCTGGAAAAAATATTTCATGCAAATGGAGACCAAAAGAAAGCAGGAGTCGCAATACTCATATCAGATAAAATAGACTTTAAAATAAAGGATGTGAAAAGAGACAAAGAAGGACACTACGTAATGATCAAAGGATCAATCCAAGAAGAAGATATAACAATTATAAATATATATGCACCCAACATGAGGAGCAACCGGCATATGTACGCGCAAAGCTAACGAGTTGAAGACGAAATTATCATAAACAATAATAGTGGGAGACTTTAATACCCCACTCACAACTATGGATAGATCAACTAAACAGAAAATTAACAAGGAAACACAAACTTTAAATGACACCATGGACCAGCTAGACCTAATTGATATCTATAGGACATTTCACCCCAAAACAAGCAACTTCACCTTTTTCTCAAGTGCACATGGAACCTTCTCCAGAATAGATCACATCCTGGGCCATAAATCTAGCCTTGGAAAATTCAAAAAAATTGAAATCATTCCAGTCATCTTTTCTGACCACAGTGCAGTAAGATTAGATCTCAATTACAGGAAAAAATTTGTTAAAAATTCAAACATATGGAGGCTAAATAACACGCTTCTGAATAACCAACAAATCATAGAAGAAATCAAAAAAGAAATCAAAATATGTATAGAAATGAATGAAAATGAAAACACAACAACCCAAAACCTATGGGACACTGTAAAAGCAGTGCTAAGGGGAAGGTTCATAGCATTACAGGCTTACATCAAGAAACAAGAAAAAAATCAAATAAATAACCTAACTCTACACCTAAAGCAATTAGAGAAGGAAGAAATGAAGAACCCCAGGGTTAGTAGAAGGAAAGAAATCTTAGAAATTAGGGTAGAAATAAATGCAAAAGAAACTAAAGCGACCATAGCAAAATCAACAAAGCTAAAAGCTG